>NC_058130.1:611798212-611892545 GCF_016433145.1 Gracilinanus agilis
TTGCTGGTGGAGTTGTGAACTGATCCAACCATTCTGGCTGGCAATTTGGAATCATGCTCAAAGGGCTATAGAAGAATGCCTGCCCTTTGATCCAGCCATACCATTGTTGGGTTTGTACCCCAAAGAGATCATAGATAAACAGACTTGTACGAAAATATTTATAGCTGAGCTTTTTGTGGTGGCAACAAACTGGAAAAGGAGGGTATGTCCTTCAATTGGGGAATGGCTGAACAAACTGTGGTATATGCTGGTGATGGAATACTATTGTGCTAAAAGGAATAATAAACTGGAGGAGTTCCAGGTGAACTGTAAAGACCTCCAGGAACTGATGCAGAGTGAGAGGAGCAGAGCCAGAAGAACATTGTACACAGAGACTGATATACTGTGGTAAAATAGAATGTAATGGGCTTCTGTACCAGCAACAATGCAATGACCCAGGACAGCTCTGAGGGATTTATGGTAAAGAACGCTACCCACATCCAGAGGAAGGACTGCAGGAGAGGAAACATATAAGAAAAGCAACTGCCTGAACGCATGGGTCGGGGTGGACATGATTGAGGATGTGGACTCGAAACTACCACACCAATGCAACCACCAACAATTTGGAAATAGGTCTTGATCAAGGACACATGACAAAACCAGTGGAAATGTGCATCAGCCATGGGTAGGGGGAATGCGCGGCGTGAAGGGGAAAGTAGGAGCATGAATCATGTAACCATGTTAAAAATGAATATTAATAAATGTTTAAATTTAAAAAAAAGAACATAGAAACAATAACTAGTTGATAGAAAGGGGCTACCCTTCAGATAAGTCATATGGATGCTTAGATTCACAATTATGATCCAGAGAAAGAACTGTGGGAATAGAAAAACAGAGGAAAAACAACTGCTTGATCACACGGGTTGATGGGGATAGGATTGGAAATGTAGACTCTAAGCGATCACCCTATGCAAATATTAATAATATAGAAGTAGGTCTTGATCAATGACATGTAAAACCCAGTGGAATTATTCATTGGCTACGGTGGGGGAGGGGGGGAGAGGGAAAGGACATGAATTATGTAACCATGGGAAAATATTCTAAATCAATTAATTAAATAAAATTTTAAGAAAAGATTCACAAAAAAAGAGAATGAAAGGAATGAACTTGAAAGATGTGGATATAGACTCTACAAAACCTGATTGAATATGAAGAGTAAAGGAGAGTGGAAAGTTGAGGATGCTTCCAAAGTTGAGAACCTACAATACTAGAAAGATGGCGGAGCCCTCAACAGAAACAGGAAAGTTAAGAAGCAGGGTGTGGGCTGAGATAAACGATGACGAATTCTGTTTGGGACATGTTAAGTTAAATTTGCTTATAGGTCATATTTTTGGAAATGGTCAAAATGGAGCTGGTGATATGGGACTGAGATTCATGAAGTTATGACCAAATGTAGATCTGGAAATCTTGAGCACTGAGAAAACATTTGAAACTATGGAAGCTAATAATGGTCACCAAGTGAAAGACTCAAGTGAGACCAGAAGACCTAGGGATAGAGGCCTGGGTATTTCAAATAAGAAATGGGAGAAGCATAAGCACCCATCAAAAGAGACTGAGAAGCAGCACAAGTGGGAAGAAAGTGGAGAACCAAGGGAAAGTAATATCATAGAAACTCAAGAAGGAATGTCCAAGATCTTAACCTGATGCGCATGAACTTTAAGAATATTTTTGATAACTATTTCAACATAATTTGTTTTCTTTCTACGTACTGTATTTTATTCACTTAGAAACATTATTCTAGGAAGGGTTTACCAGGCAGCTAAAGGTGTCCATAAAGAAAGTTTAAGGACTCCCAGCCAAGAGGAAAAGGTAGTCAACAATGTCAATTGCTATAGAGAAGACCAAACAGGAAAGTGACCATTGAACTTGGTAATCAATAGACTGATAACCCCTGTGCAGCTAAATGGCACAGTGAATGGAGTGCCAGGCCTGGAGTTAGGAGGACCTGAGTTCAAATCCAGATTAGAATACTTATTACATGTGTGACCCTATACAAGTCACTTAACACTGTTTGCCTCAGTTTTCTCATTTGTAAAATTGGAATTGGTGAAGGAAATGGCAAACCACTCCAGTATCTTAGCCCAAAAAATTCCCAAATGGGGTCACAAAGAGTTAGACACGACTGAAATAACTGAACAACAAAATAACAACCTTGGGGAAGACAGCTCTGCTTGAGTAATGAGGTGAGAAGTCTAATTGCAAGGAACTGAGACATAAGGGGAAGTGAGAAAAATGGAGGAAATTAATGGAGTAGACACATTTTACTTCAAATACTCCAATGTCTATATGATGTCATTGATATGAGAATTACCCCTAATATAGTTCACAATTCATCCATGTTCAATCAGCTTTCTTAATTCTTTTTTTTTTAAATCCTAACCTCCTGTCTTAGAATGAATACCAAACGTTATTTCTGTGGGAGAAGAGTGGTAAGGGGTAGGCATTTAAATGACTTGCCCAGGATCACATATCTGAAGTCTGAGATCAAACTTGAACCCAGAACCTCCTATCTCTGGGCATGGCTCTCTATCCACTGAGCCCCCTAGCTGCCCCTGATTCTTGTCCATATAATGCCATATGTTTTCCTCAGAGGGTTCACCCACATAATGCTTCAGACCTTTCTCACTTTCTTCTCACATCTGAGGACACCATTGTCCTTTGCTCTTGAACAAAACCAAACTCCTTTTCTCCACATAGATTCCTCTCTCTAGAACCCCCTGACAGAACCAGGAAGTGATCTTACCAGTCACATTTGGTACAATCTGCTCACTCTGCAGAGAAAGAAACTGACCCAAGGGCTTTCTCTGGAATTCCCATCACTTTGCTTCTTCAGTATAGAGTCTGAAGCAATCCTCTGTGAAAGAAACACTCCACCCTGCTACCCTGGCCACCATGTACCTGACCTACACACCAAAAATGGAACACATGGTCCAAATCCTTAATCTGGGCCTTTTCCCACTTTACTTCATTCTAACAGACTGTCAGTGTTCCAGTAAAGCAGATTTTTAACCACCTTTCCTGTGCTGGGGACCAAAAATCTTTCAGAGGGATGGAAACCTGAGCTCTGGAGCTGGAATGTGGCTTGCACATGGGATTGGGCAACAAACTCGTATCTGGACAAAGGCAGGTGAAGGAAACTTTCTTGACGCCTGGCTTTCCAGACTTTCCATTTCCCATGACATGGATGTCATGATGACATCACTGATGGTACCTGCACCTGGAGCTTCACATCGATCTTCAGAAACTTAAGGGAAGTTTCTGTTTGTCTGCAAATTTGCTTTTATTTTGACCCTCTCAATATTGAACAAAGACAACTTTCTATGTTAAGAACAGCTGTTTCTTTTAGAGTTGGACACTGGCATTTTTGTTGTTTTATGAGGATTGGGGCCGGGAGGAGGAAAAGGAGGAATTTAACTCTCATGTTTTTCCTCCTCCAGATACACTTATGCCATGCTTATGTTTCCTTATAACTTCTATGTTAAGTTCTGGCAAGGAATATATAAATATTTACAGAGGTTAATTCCCCCGAGAATACTTCTGACTATTCCTAGGTAGTTGGTTTTCTGGGTTCCTCAGTGAATTTGATGGCTAGGCCATTCCCCCTAGGGCTTGACAGAAGGGTCAGAAACAGACCTCCCCCCCCCCCCCCTTGATTTAGGTGACTTGCCTGAATAAAGCACATGTAAGCTGATCACAAAGTTAATAATAACCCACTTAACATGAAAGAGATCTGCTTGGATAGGATGAGGTAAGATGCTGGGTCTCACACAAATAAGTGCTGATCAGGAATAGGGTAGAAGAAGTGTGGGGTCAGAAAGGGAGCCCTCTGGGCCGCTAATGCTATGGGGGCAGCATTTGTGAATGCATGAGGTGACAGGGTAGTGGGGTAGGTTCTCACCAAAAAGCCACAGTAGTATGGCTCCATCCAGACAAACTGCTGAATATAGAAAGTCTGCCCTACAGGAATTTGATCTAAGTGAGTGAGGCCTCAGCCATTGGAGAAATGCTGGAGTCACTTGACTTGGCCTTTTGTGTTTCTGAACTCTGAAAGGGAAACTCAGTCTCTATTTGTCTTTCCAAGTCAAGTCCAAGGTCTTCTACAAGTTGGCACCACCCTGATTTTCCAGCCCTTAATTACACTACTCCCTTTTCTTCATTCAACCCCTCAAAATACACCCTCCACACTTTTGCCTCAGAGCCTTTGTTCATTCTCTGTCCTATTCTTGTAATGTCAACCTGACCCCCTTCTTCTGCCTGCCAGAAGCCTTCAATATTCCAAGAAATTTGAGAATTTAGGGGTATGATCAAAGCTCTTTCCTTCCCTCTCTTTTCACCTCTTTCAGAATAGATTTTAACTTTTGCTGTTGTAACACCTTAGCAGACTGTTTCTTGAGTGACTGTGGTTGAAAAAGTCAACTAACTGCTAACTACCCTTCTAGGCACAGTCCAGGGACTTTTGGGGTGTAGTTCAAGGTTGTTCTCTAGAATAGCTGAACTATTTCACAGCTCCATCAACAGTGCATTAGTGTGTCTGTCCTTCCACAGCCTCCCCAACAATTGTCATTTTCCTTTTTGGGTCATTTTGGTGAATCTCTTGATTGGAGTGAGGAGGAATCTTAGAGTTATTTTGGTTTACATTCCTTTTATTGACTTGGAGCATTTTTCATATGGTTGCTAATAGCTTAGCTAGTCTTTCTAGACTTAACTAGACTATTTCTCAAGTAAACTAGATTCCTTTTCTATTCCCAGGGCTTAGCACAGTGTCTAGGACATAGTAAGTGCTTAATAATTGTTTATTGGCTAATTGACTGTTATGTAATTTTTCTAATGGGTATTTTTGACCATGTGGTCCTTCTGGTCAGGGAGGGATTAAATAATAATAATAGCTAGCATTTATGTAATACTTTATGGTGTGCAAAGAACTTTACAAACATCTCATTTTATTATCACAACCAACCTGGGAAGTAAGTGTAAATATTATCCCCATTTTACAGACAGGGAAACTGAAGCAGAGAGGTTACATGACTTGCTAGGTAGTAAATTTTCTACTGATGGATTTGAACTCGGATCTTTCTGGCTTCAGGTCCAATGCTCTACACATTGTGCCATGTTGATGTCAAACTTCTATTTTAGGCATTTAAAACTCTTTATAACTTGACTCCTTCCAACCTTTCTTGTCTTTTTACAAGGTATGTTCTTCTATATACTCTACAGTCTAGCTACACCACAGCTACACTCCCTTGCAATTTCTCAAACATAACGTCCCATTTCCTGCCTTAAAGCCTGTGCACTGGCTGAATCTCATGACTAAAATGTTTTCTCCTCTTCCCTCTTAGTTTCTCTGGCTGCCTATAAGCTAGGAAGCCTTTCCTGGTTCCCTTCACTTCCAGTGAGAATACCTTCCACTCTTCCATTGCCTTCTGTCTATTATCTATATATCTTGTATGACACTACATTTTAAAGTTTTGTCTTTCCTGTTAGAATGTGAGTTATTTAAGAGCTGTTTTCTCCCATTTCTGAATTCCTAGTGCCTAGCACAGTTCCTGACACATAGTGAGTACTTAATACATACTCATTGCATGACTATCAGCAAATGGCTCTTCATAATTGATTCCTAAAGGAACTAAACATTTTATAACACAATCACTGGAACTATGTTGATCTTCATTGATGGCAAGAGTTTCTAGGCTAGGGTTTCCCTAAGCCAATAAAATCGCCAGCATTTTTTTTTCAGGGCATGTACTATTTTTATTTCTACTGCCACTATATCAGATAGGCCCTTGTTACTTTCCCCTGGAAATATCAGATTAACTTCCTTATGTGTCTTCCATCCTCTATTCTGCTCCTATTGGGGAAAGTCTTGTGTCTAAAAGTTAGCAGCAAGGAAAATGAAAAATCTCAGTTTTAAAATATCAGAGCATAATCGACTCTATGGTTAACTCTACAGAGAAAAATGACCCTTTAGAGCAGGGGTTGGCAACCTTTTTGGCCGTGAGAGTCATAAACGCCACATTTTTTAAAATGTAATTTCGTGAGAGCCGTACAGTGCTCACAGTGCCGCTCCTGTAACAGCGCCTGAAAAAAAAAATTGACTTTATGGCTCCTGCAGAAAGAGCCATATCTGGCCTTCAAAAGAGCCAGATATGGCTCGAGAGCCATATGTTGCCAACCCCTGCTTTAGAGCCAACAAAGGAGGGAGATACATGCCAAGCAGACGACAAGCAAAACAGACTCTGAAGCCAAGTAGAGTTGGTTTGGAACTTATGGGAGAAGGTAAGAAGAGACAGTAGATCATATATACTCTCTGGATTACTGTCGACTGGAAGGTGGCAGGGTCCCAAAGAAGAGTCTTTGTTAAGTCCATTTACCCCTTATGTTTTCCTAAGTGGGTTTTCCTTCTATTTTCTTTTGTTGGCCCTTTGAAAAAACAAATAGGTGTTTCAAACTCCATAGAGTTTTCATTCAAGTGGATTACGCTGAAGATTAAATGCTCTCTGAGTTTTCTCTTTTCTGAGATAACTGTTGGCAAAAAAAAAAAAAAAAAAAAAAGGTCGAGTATCATGAAGCTGATTTACTTTGATATACAGTGCTACTCAGGACCATCCTCAAACTTTTCACTCATTCCCCATCTTGAATAGTTGGCAAATACTGTCATTTCTGTCTCTCCATCTCTCCCATGAATAGCCTTCCTTGCACTTAGATACTACCTTAGCTCAGCTCTCCTCACTTTTTGCCTTGAAAAGTATTATAAGCTCCTAAATAGTCTTCCCCCACCCCAATCCATATACATACAGATGCCAAAGTGATTGACCTAAAATGAAGATCTGACCTCATCAAATATCCCACTTCCCCCAATAAACTCTAGTGACTTACTACCTCTAGGATTAAATAGAAACACCTCTGGCATTGAGAACTTTTCACACCCTAGACCCACCCTACATTTTTAGCCTTATTAGATGAGTCCCCTTCACATCATGCTGTGGTTCAGCCAAACAGGCCTTCTTGGTTCTCACACATGAAACTTAATTTCCCATCTGCATACTCTCCTCTCAGAATCCTGGCTCACGCATAATTTTTTGCATAAGGACTTTCCTGGTCCCTTTAAAGATTGCTAGTACCTCCCTTTCCACCTAAGTAAGGGCAGTAGAAATAGAGACCAAGGATGTTGTATATTTTATTTTGAATATTTTAGGGGTGGGATTAGCCCTGTCATTTCACTGGCAGAGAACTCCTAGCATGTTAACTCCTCCAGCACTGAAGATGGGCAACTTGTCTATAATTTCAAACCTTAGTGCTATTAAGTGACTTAAATATGGCTAATATATGTCAGAATCAAGACTTGAAACTCTGGTTTTCCTAACTCCCAGGTTGGCCCTACATTTACTAAGTCATGGTGCTTTTCTGCAAGCTCTGCACCACTAAGAAGCATCTTCAATAATTGGGAGGCAGGATGGTAAAATGGAAAGGACATTGGCTCTGGAGTTAGTGGTCTTAGGTTTAAATCTTACCTGTGAAGCTCAATACCTTTCTAACCTTGGGAAAATCATTCCCTCAGCCTGTTTCCTTACTTATAAAAATGAAAGGGTTGAACTAGATGTCCTCTGAGGTCCCTTCCAGATTATATCTATGACTGTATTTTTAATCATTGGAATTAGGGCCCTTGGCATCACTGAATCATTTCTTTCTCCTTTTTTACTTAAATTAAAAAGTCAGACTGTTGACTCATATAGATTACTCCCCTTGTAGCAAATGAATGTCAGAAAAATACATCCTAGATGGCATGGGAATGACAAGCAGAACTCCTGGGGAAGGTTAACCGAATCGCCAAATGAAGCAGTGATCCCCTAAACAGCCAGCAGGGAAGCTGCAGCCCCAGGAGCTAGGGAACAACAATCAAATTCCAACCCAGCTCCCAGAGGGCCCTGGCATCCTGTCAACTGCCCTTTTCCAACATTGACTGAGAGGGAATGAGAAACACATGGGAAGAAACTAAAAGGACAAAGGCAGAAGAGATATGAGGCAGAGAAAGACAAGCAGCCAGGTGGAAAGAGAGGGCAAAAGAGAGAAATCAGGTCCCGGGGTCCTTTCCTCTTCCACAGTTCCTCAAGATGCTTTTCTTGGGGCTTTGGTCACATGATCAGGCTACAAGCCCAGGCCTGGTCAACCTCACAGCAGGCTATACATGAACATACCCTGTTAGAAAAATACCAGAACAGCAGGAGTTCAGGATGGAGTAGGACTTTAAAATCTGAATTTTCCAGCATCTCTGAACTCAAGCTAGAAATTTTCCCCAAAGAAAATTTCTTTTTGAAGGGATCGACTAATTCATTTCCTATCCCTTTCCCCCTCTACCCCCTCTCTTCCCAACCCCAATGTGTATTATTTCCCCTGGGGCAAGGTCATAAAAAGTGACTGTGTTGAAATGACACCTTCTTTCTCATTTCACATAGCCCTTCCTTCCATATCTTTAAGCCTTATCTGTTGACTCCAATCCAGAATAGGTTTCTGGCTCTTGTTAGCCTTACAGAATCAATACAGCTATTGAAGGACAAGCTGGAGCCTCCCCAACTTACTGTGTCACTACAATGCAGGAGGCAAAGTTACCATTCCAGGACTCTGATTTCTGCTTTCAATCATCTCAAAAGGGGGGGAGGGAGGGAGCAGTGGAAGGGCAGGGGACAGTTTGGTTCTCAGAGTCAGGGTTTAGTTTACAACAATCTAGTTGGTAGGTGTGGAAGGCAAGTTGAAGTTCCTTCTCCATGATTTCTCAATCTCATAAGCTTCATTCAAATTAAGGACAACTGTCTCTTTTGAGTTACTTTCTTAAATATAAAAGCACAGTGTAAGACCAATGATTTTTTTTTTCAAAATATCCTGAAGGTCTCTAACTAACTAAAGATTTTATTACATCTTTAAGACTCTTACTCCCTCATCCCCAACACTATGTAAATAATTTCAAGTATTTATTTTCTATTTAGTAGTTTACCCAAGCCCTTATAATTCTTACTCCTTCATTATGTTGCTTGCCTTTTGGCCTTCACTGACCATTACCCAACAGAAGTTCATTGGAGAAGGAATAGGAAGTAAAACTTGTGAGTCTATTTGGGAAAGACATTACATTTGTAACAAATGTTAGGTAACCTGTTTGTTGTTGTTGTTGTTGTTGTTGTTGTTTTAATTCTTATCTTCTGTCTTAGAATCAATACTGTGTCCTCTAGGACAGAAGATCAGTAAGGGCTAGGCAATGAGGGTTAAGTGACTTGCCCAAGATTACACAGCTAGGAAGTATCTGAGGCTAGGTTTGAACCTAGGACCTCCCATCTCTAGGTCTAGTTCTCAAACCACTGAGCAACCTCACTGCCCGGATAATCTGTTTTTAAATAATTCATATGATCCTTGTTCTCAGTAACTATGAAAACAAAAATTGATTTTAGAATAAAAGGCTCCTGAAAAACTAGCCTGCTTATGATTTTTGTTCAAACTGAATTTTGGTATCTCCATATTTTTCTGCTTTTAAAAACAAAGCAAAGGATAATACTATCTAGAACTGATATGGTGTTTTAAGATGGCAAGGCACGGGTCCATATGTTATCTTCATAGCAATCCTAAGAGATACGTACTATTATTATGCTCATTTTACAGATAAGGAAACAGGCTAGGAGAGGATAAGGAACTTTCTCAGGCTTCCAAGCTAGTACATGTCTGAGACAGAATTCACCCTTAGGTTTCCCAGATTTCATGTCCAATACATTGTCTTCTATACCAGTAGTTGCCTAAGAAGCCCAAAGAATCTAGATTTGAAGGATTAGGGGCTAGAAACTCTCAACATTCCTCACTCCTCATCTTTCCATAGTTAATCAACCTGCAATTATCTATCAGATCCCTGAGCAAGATAACAACGTGGGAATAATTGTGGAGTTAGAGAGAATGCTAGATGTTAATTGAAAAGCCAACTGATAGAGCTAAAGACCTATAGAGGGAAAGAGACAGAGACTCAGGCACAAAGAAAAAGATGTGTTTCATTCATTTATTTATTTGTTTGTTTGTTTGTTTATTTATTTAATGCAGACTATAAAGAAGATCAAAAGAATTCTGAAGCTAGCAGCATGTCCAGTAGTTCTAAGTGAGCCCTAATTTGAGAAGTAATTGCTGTTAACTATAAAGAAATTGTGTGAGACCATCAATCCCGGGCCAATAATTCCCTTGCAAGTCCCTTTAGTTACCTGTTTATCTTGGAAAAACAAGGAAATTGGGAAACATGAAAGGCAGCAATGAAACTAGTTTCAAAGAACAAAGTAGATGGGTCACAACTGTTGAGGTCTATGGAATTACTAGATTCCCTAGAATCCATGATAAACTACATAGCATGGGTTGGATTGAGGCTAAGAAACTGTGTGTAAAAACAATACTGTCCAGATGACATCCAAGACCACTAGAGAAGTGCATCTCTAGCCAATGGCCATCATTCATTCAGAATGGACAGCTTCAAAGAAGCAAGAGCAAGTGGAAAATCATCCGGGGAGACTTTCATCCAAATCCATCGTCCAATACATTTGTTTTTTGAAAGCCTAGCTTGAAAGCAAAGTACAGATGTTACAACAGAACAGGGAAGGGGGTTCTTGGCCTTTCTATTGTTGTGAGTGAGTTCTTCAGTCTCAAGCATAAATAGTTATGTTCCAAAAATAGCCACATATTTCACTGTCATGTTCTAGCTTGATGACAGCCAGGGTGATGAATTATGTTAACTTCTTTACCCAGATGCAGAATGATCTCTGGTGGGTTTCTTCTTATTGTTTGGGTGGAAATATTCATTCAGGAGGAGCACACTGCAAAAGAAGGGGGCAGTAGAGACAAAATAATCTCTACCTCATGCTTTTTAAAAGGTTTTCAGGAAGAAAAAATATTGCCTGAAATTCATGCCAGGGAACAATATTTAATCCCTGCTGGATTTTGAATTGGAGGACCTAGGTTCAAATTCTGGCTCTGACCCTTACAACTTGTTTTACTCTGTGCAAATCATTATATCTCTCTGGGCCTGTTTCATCCTCTACCAAAAAAAAAAAAACCAACAAAAAAACAATAAAAACGTGGACTAGACAACTTCTATGGTGGCTCTCTAGTTCTAAATCTATGACCCCATGAGTCTTCAAAAAATAAGTTGTATAGAGAAATCCTATGAATGGGCCTGGGTTCCAATTCCAGTTTTGTTGCTAATTTATATGACCACTGGCAAGTTACCTCACCTCTTTGGGATTCTTTTTCCTCATCTGTAAAAAAAAGGAAGTTGGGCTAAATAATCTTTTCAGATCCCATTTACCTCTGGATATTATGATTCTATAAGTCCATTGTGGGACTGTAAGTCAAGAAATGCATATATTATGTCAAGGACTATGTCTATGGACACATAGCTGGTATCATCCAAGAATTCTTGTGATTTAAGGAGGGTCTCCTAGTATATAGGAAGAGGATACTTTTAGAGAGAGTTGATTGGCAGCAGAAACCCTTTGCAGACTTTGGCTATTTCAAAGACTCTTAACAAAGAGGTTTATTGTGAAGAGGAAAATGCAAAAAATAAAAGTTCGGAAGAGTAGTCAAGGAAATAATGCCAATGCTTTTATCTTACTATTAACAAATCCATTTTAATATTCATAATAAATTTATGAAAACTTCACATTTAATAGATTCTAGGGGAATTTTTAAGAATGAAGATTGGGTCACAAAATGGAAATGGAAGTAACAAGGATAGCATATTTTCACAATGGAAAACTGAGGGTAGGGGATTGGGAGGATTGGGAGGGTAGTAAAGCAAGTAAAATTTTTATCTTTAAAAAAAGGTAACAAACATGTCAATGATTGATATAATCTCTGGCATCCCTCTAGTCAGCAACAAAGCTGCTTAAAATTCATTTGAATGAACCAAAGTGAAACAGCTATTGACTTCCTAATATCTTCCAACAGTTAATCATTGCAATTATTTATTAAGATCCTGCTATGTGCCAGACATTGTGCACTAGGGACACAAAAGACAATTCCCTACTCTCAAGTAACTCATGGTCTAAAGAGGGAGACAACATGTAAAAAATGTGTACAAATAAGATAAATACATGATAAATTAGAAATCATCAACAAACAAAAGGCACTAACATTAAAGGGAACTAGAAAAGATCCACTCTCCAAAAGAAAGCACCAACATTATTAATCATATTCAACAGGTTTCTTCTGCAGTAAAAAGAGAAAACATTTCTCCTTTCTCTCATCCCAAACCTAACTATTCCAATGTTAAACACAGGAACATCCATACTGTGCAACACATCCAAGGGATGCCAGGATAACAACAAGCAAAATGTTAAGTCCCATCAATTCACAGATCCTCATGTTCCAGAGTTAAAGTACTGGTAAAAACAAATGACAAATTAAGCTTGATCCTACCAGAAAAGAAGCTTTTCCCAAAGGAATTGGGAAGCTTTGAGAAGTTGCATTAACTCTTTGAGACCACTGAAGTATTGTTCAAAAAATAACAAAATAAACAACTAAATGGAGCATGACAAACCTGGGAATGCTATGGTAGTATCTCATTTGCTCCCAAGGAAGAGGGTACAAACAAGAGGGAACATAATCTCTTTTTTTCATCTTCATCGTTCATTTCTATGCTACTTAACTATAGGAGATTAGTTAGCATAACAGTCTTCAGTGAAAATTAATGACAAGGAGCAGCTCTACTCTAGAAAGCATAAATGTAATGGGAAAGAGACCAATGAAGGCTGTGACCTGGGAGTACATGAATTTAATGAGCCTGCTTCTAGGAATACCTAATGACATGGAATTGAGAGTGGGGTGTGGGGAGAACAACATAGACTTGAGAGCCAGGTATAATAGGGAAGTGGGAAGTTTGCCCTCCCCTTTAGGGGATGCTTAGGTATTCTTTGAGTATTTCTGATTCCCTAACAATGTAGTGAAGAAAGATTTTGGAGTGGCTGCTAAGACAAACCTACCTATGCCTTCAAAAGGCACCAAGTGGATAAAGTGAGTTCCTCTCTTTCTTTCTTGGCTACATTCAAGAGAGGAGGAGAGAACTGGTATAAACTTCCAGGTGGGGAGAGTTCTTTTTTTTTTAAACACTTAAATTCGTCTTAGAATCAATACTGTGTATTGGATCCAAGGCAGAAGAGTGGTAAGGACTCTGCGATGGGGATTAAGTGACTTGCCCAGGATCATCCAGCTAGGCGTGAAGAGAGTTCTAATGAAGCCATAAGAACAAAGTTCTGTCATGTCTATCCTATCTGCCTTAGATGAAGGAGTTCTGAACATTGAACAAACTAGGATAAGAACTTGTGATCCTCAAAACATTAAGAAAGCTGCCAGAGGTCCATGGCAGGGAATATATGTCAGTCTGCTATTATATCTCCAGAAAGTAACCTATGATACCAAGCCAGCAATAAATTGGACCTAGAGGATGACAAGGTATTTTCTGGAGTGACTGTCCTTCAACTATGCCAAATTTGGAGGTGAAGTTGTTGGGGTGAATGATATAGGGCAGGTGTTTTGTACTTCTGTTATTGCTCTACTCTCTAAACCTCTTGTAAAGCTTAATTGATATTCATTGTCAAATGACGCAGAACATTGTTTATGGGGGTAAGCAATGGAATAAGGGAAAACTGGAGATTGATACTGGTATGAACACCCTGGAATGGAGACTTGAGCTGAAAGTATTGGAAAAACTTAGCAGAAAGAAAGGCACATTGATGCATTTTAGTGAGACTGTGAATTTATATAACTGTTTTAGATAACAATTTGGAATTAGGCAAATAAAATGGCTAAAATATCAATACCCTTTAACCCAAAGGTTCCAGTACTCTCTATGTACCCCAAGGAGGTTGCTGACAAAAAGAAAAGCCCCATGTAAAACAAAATATTTATAGTAGCACTTTGTAGCAGAAGAAAAATGAAAACAAAGTAGATGCCTATCAAGTGAAGAATGGCTAAACAAAGATAGTAGATGAATGTACTGGGATATTACTGTGCTGTTAGAAATGACAAATATGATGAATATAAATAGACTTACATTAACTGATGAAAAGTGAAGTAAGCAAAGCCAAGAAAACAATATGCACAATGATGACAACAATGTAAAATGAAAGTGTAACCACCATGAAAGAATTAAAAATGAATGTTACAAAATTACAAAGGACAAACTTGACCCCAACAAAGAGGGAAAAGGATAGATTTTCCCCTGCTTCTTTGCTTTGTGTGTATGTGTGTGTGTGTGTGTGTGTGTGTGTATAAGAGGTAGAGGAAGTGAAATGTAATATTGCATATCTTGTCACATTTTTTATATTTATTAATTGATTTAAAAAACTTCTTTTTAAATAAATGATGCAGGGGAAATTTGGGGTATTAATATCAAAAGATAATAAAATGGATTAAAAATGTGTAAAGGACACTCTAACCTCTCAGAGATAGCTCTAGAATTCTGAAGAGAAGATAAATTCCTGATAGACTGTTAGCAATGAAAGGAATTATAGCATCATAGATTTAGAACTGAAAGGTTACAAGTTTGGGCTTCATGATGAATTTTGTATCTTCCAGATTAGTTACATTCTAAGAAGTTCAGCACTTTCAGCTGAAACATGGCCACAGCAAAATCTCAAAGACCATTCATGGGGGACAGCCAGGTAGTTTGAGTGGATTGAGAGCCAGGTCTAGAGACAGGAGGTCCTAGGTTCAAATTTGACCTCAGACACTTCTTAGCTGTGGGACCCTGGGCAAGTCATTTAACCTCCATTGCCTAGCCCTTACTTGCTCTTCTGCCTTAGAACCAATGCATAATATTGATTCTAAGACAGAAGGCAAGGGTTAAAAAAAAGACCATTCACTAAGTCATAGAGGATGTGCAAACGTGAATTAATTGAGGGAATACCTACACCAATTAAATAACAGATTCTTGAAATGTTAAAGTTGAAGAAAAGCATGATGAATCTAGAATAAAATCAATATGAGTACCCCCATAATTTGTGATCTCTCTCCTGCAGGACAGAGAAGATGGAAAAATATAATGAAGTAGAAAAATATCCTACTGCAGAAGATGACATACAAGGACCTCTCCAGGTTTCAGGAAATTCCAAAATTCTAGTACCCAGGCCTAATGTGTTGAGTGGAGAAATCTAAGATCCAGATAAACATAAAGTTGAAAAGAACCTCACTAATTTATAATAGACCAGGGGTTCTTAACCAGGAGCCTTTGAATTTAATTTTAAAGAATACATTTTTTTATAATTATATTTTTTTAAAAATTGGTTTTCTTTGTAATCCTATATATTTTATTTTATGCATTCAAACACATTTTGAGGAGTCCATAAACTTCACCAGACTGTCAAAGGTGTTCAAGACACAAAAAAGGTTAAAAATATTAGTTACTAGTATCTACTGACTAGATTCATCACAATAAACTCCATCATCTACAGTCAATGCATAAAATCTTTTCCCATCTCTTATGGAAGCTGGTCAGCATTGAGAGCTCTTAATAATTAAGTATATAACCTTAGCACAGAAAAGCAAAGATCAGAGAGCGAGAGAAAGGGTCACTATCCAAACTTACCCGTGGCACTGGTAACCCTAGATACATCCTGTGACTGAGTAGAGCGATTTCTACTTTGTTGCCTTCGTCGATTAGTTGCTGATCTCGTGGTGCGTACATGAACTTCGCTCACTTTGAAGAATGCTACCATAAAGGGCTGTTTGTCATAAGGACCATCTCTGCCCACCAGACCAGCAGCTCTTGGGTTGACATTGAGACCTTTAAAGGAAGAAAAATAAATACATTTTCTCATTATTCCTCTGAGTAAGATTATTCTACAATTGCACAAATCTCCCCATCACACCCTGTCAGTCACCCTTTATCCTGCTTTGCCTCCCAGGTTCCACAAAAGTGGAGTGCTTAGAGGAAAGTATTTGGGAGGAAGACAGTAATACTAATATACAACTAAATACCTTTCAATTGGGTGGTTGCATCAAATGAACCAATTTAGCTTCTAACATTTCTTTAATCAAAGTGAATAGTGGTGATGGTATTGTGGATAGAATGAAAGCCCTGAAATCAGAGACTATCTGGGTTCAAATACTACCATTGATACATATTATCTCGTCACTGTGGGCAAATCACATAGATGGAATCAATAAATGATAGGACTTTACAGTTTTTGACCTGTTTTCTCATCTGTAAAATTAAGAGGTTAGAATATATGGCTTCTAAGAGAGACATTTTGTAGTACTAACATATATGATCCTATGAATTCTTTTTTTTTTAAACCCTTACCTTCCATCTTGGAGTCAATACTGTGTATTGGCTCCAAGGCAGAAGAGTGGTAAGGGTGGGCAATGGGGGTCAAGTGATTTGCCCAGGGTCACATAGCTGAGAAGTGTCTGAGGTCACATTTGAACCTACGACCTCCCATCTCTAGGCCTGGCTCTCAATCCACTGAGCTACCCAGCTGCCCCTGATCCTATGAATTCTAAAGATTTTCTCTCACCAGTCATGCCATCTTCTTTTTAAAAAATATCTCACCCACCCAAAGGCCTAGCTACTGCCCCCAATGCCCTGATAATGTTTAAGTGCCCATGGAGGTCTAGAGATGGGGAAGAAGTCACCCCAGAGAGCAGACTGAGAATATTTTGGTGAGGGAAAATTGACATCCTCCTCACATCCTAATATGTGTATATGTGTGTGGGAGAAATCAAATTTTTATTCTAGTCTACCTCTTGCACCCCTCCTTCATTCCCTTATTCTTCACTTTCCTACTTCTTCCTTAAAAGTTATCCTTCCCAAACCAATCTTAGGAGTTTTTCCAGCCAGCTTGGTGAATGTAATCTGATCTCTCTACCATACCTGAAGAAGAAGGAATTTCATAAACAAGGCCTTGATTATTAACTGAAAATTTACTATCATAACCAACTCTTGAAAATAAAAGGAGTATCAAAGACCACATGCCAAGTGTTTAATATATACTGTGATACAACCTACCATCTCTGGTCACCACACTCAGCTGGAGACCCATGTTATGCTGTGGAGTCATCACCCACAGATTACTGGTAGCAGTGATGTCAAATTCTAACCATCCTTCTTCTGAGGCCCATACTACTTTGGTATCCAGCAAAAACAGGTCAGAATCTCTGAAAGAAACAGACAAAAGAGAAATTCTTTGGCATATCTTCAGTGGATCAGTAATATTAGGTCTTATCATCTAAATGATTTGGGGAAGCTCAGAAAAATGTAACTTTAAATGGGTTAATAAATTATAGGAAATATGAGTCACAGTGGTTATACTTAGTATCACAAGTTAGTTTGGTCTCATTTCCCTACCATCTTTATCCCTTCCCACACCCCTTAGATCACAGTAGTTGATATAGTTCTACTCTAAAGAATTTAGTTTTTCCTGTACTTAAGTGGGTCACTGTACTCCACCTAAAGCCATGATATCATTGCTTCCTTTGTAATGTAGCTAATGGAAATTAAAAGATTAAAACTGGAGGAAGAAAAAAAAAAGATAGAATCCAAGATTAGCATAGGATGTGCCCTAAAACTTTTATTGCTTTTGTTTAATAAGTTCTGAAAAATAATCTATTAAGATAGGTAAAAAGGAGGAACTTGATCTGATTTCTGGATAATCAGTGATTCTTTTATTTTAATAAAAGCTCTTGAACGGCCTAAAATAATGTTTGAGTCAGACACCTTTTTTTTTTTTTTTTTTTTTTTTTAATAAAGACAACATGGTTTTTGGTCTGTGCTAAGGATATCTTGAGGTTTATCCAAATATAACCATGGCCAGAACTCACTTAACATGCTGGGTTTCTGGATTCCAAACTTGCTAACAATTTCTTGGAGCCTACCCCTTTCCCTGGGTTATATAGGAAACATTTCTTTTGCAGTCAACAAATGTAAATCCATAAATTCTCAGAAATATTCTGAAAGAGAACTCAGTAACTTTTGAAATAGGATGTTTTTGCTTGCCATCCATGGGACAATAATAGAGTGGTGTCAGAAGACTGGCAATATTCCAAGTGTTTCCAAGTTATACAGAATTTTAACTCAATGTCCCTGTGGCCATTGGCACAAAGACCAAGGGAAGTAGGTTAGCAGAAACTCATCTGATGGATTTCCATTTTTCTAAGGACATAAATTTTTTTATTATGAAGCTTTAAATTAATATATAACATACAGATTTATACCAGCATCGTAAATATTTTACTGAAGTAATTACTACATTTTCGGAATAGAAGCTTGCTTAAATTCAGTGGAGTGTATGAATATATGTGTATATATGTATGTGCGTGTATATATATGTGTATATATACATATGTAATATGTATATATGTGTATATAGATAGATGTGTATTGTAGAATGTGTATGTATTATTGTTTTAACAGCCAGTCTTCAACAGGACTGAGTTGCAGGTCTTTCAAAATCTTCACAAGTGGACAAAACAAGGTTAAGTGACTTGCCCAGGGTCACACAGCAGGAAAGATCTGAGGCTGGATTTGAACTCAGGAAGATGAGTCTTCCTGACTCTAGGCCTGGCACTCTATAGGTGGTACTGTGCCACCTATTCAATAGGGAAACACTTTCCTGTTTGTATTACACAATGAAGTTTAGAGAAAATATCTTCATTTGGCTCTTTCAAATAAAAATCAGTGGACAAAATTGAAGATAGTTTACTTAATTGTTTAACAATTCTCTATGGTGGTGCACTCAGACTTGCTATCTTTAAAGAGTGAGTGAGTGAGTGAGTGAGTGAGTGAGTGAGTGTGTGTGTGTGTGTGTGTGTGTGTGTGTGTGTGTGTGATGTGTGTGTTCCTGTGTAAGCACCACATCCTCTGTTGATAGTGTTGACCAGTATTATACTCCTGCTCTATGTGGTTGTGGCACTGAAAAGTATCCACAGAATACAGCAAGAAGGGAATTCAGATCCAGTTCTTTCAGGTGACCATATAAAAAGTAGAAAAACATTTAAAATAGTATTTCAAGGAAGGGATATATTCAGAAATGTAGATGATATAAAAACAAAAGATATCATTACAAATACAATACTATTCTAGATGTTTATTGGAATCTGACCTTCAGCAATAATGCAGACAAATAAGAAAAATGGCCCAGTTCCCCAAAGAAGTATAATAAATGTTAAAGTCAGGCACACAGGACTAAGCTGCCATCTGCTAGCATTAATTTAGAGCAGTTAGGTTGTAGAGAGGGTAGAGGGCTGGCCTTTCGAGTCAGTAAGACTCACATTCCTGATTCCAAATGGCCTCAGACTCTTCCTTGTTGTATGACATTGGGAAAGTCATTTGCTCCTCTTTTTTTCAGTTTCTTCATTTATGAAATGAACTGGAGAAGGAAGTAGCAAACCACTCCAGTATCTGCTAATAATCCCCAAATAGGGTCACAGAGTCAGACATGACTGAAATAACTGAACAACAACAAGAGTTAATCTTTGGAAGACACTATTAGAAGTATACAGACCTTTACTGATAGTTTCAAGATAGGGAGGCTAGTTGGCACAGAAGAAATATCATGGGCTCCAGAATTAGGGGATCTGGCTCCAAATTCCACCTTTAATACTATCTGAGAAAAGATCTCAGGATTTCTGAGCTGTTTAGAAGACTGGAGATATGGAATGCTCATTCTGTCAGACTACTACTGATTACTTTTGCCATTTACAGTAAACATTCTGTTTATAAAAGTTTTAAATTGCATATGACACTTAGAATAAGATGAGTCCATATTCTGAAGGACTTACATATAGTTTCAGCTAATATTATCCAGGTCATGAGAGTAGGTCAAGAAATGTTTGTAGGCACGACTAATAAAAACTGCAGAAATACGCTTAAGAAAATAAAATCCAGAGAAGAAAAAGTGGAAGACTGCCTTAAAATGAAAGATCTTGGGAAAGAAAAGATAGGTAGTTAAGGGTGGGAAAAACATATCAGAAGAAAAATGAGAAGAGAGAAAGTTCAAGATTAAAGGGAGAGAAAATGAAAGCAAAGTTATAAATCAAACTTAGACAAAACAATTAACAATTTTAGCAAAGTTATATGATATAAAATAAGACCACCCAAATCATCAGAATTTCTATTACCAACAAAATCTAGTATAAAGAGAAAAAAAATTTTACTTAAAATAATTGCAGGCAGCATAAAATACTTGAGTCTATCTGCCAAGACAAGAACAGGAACTATATGAAAACAATTAAAAAACAATTTTTTGACAAATATAGATCCAAACAACAGGAGAAATATTCATTTTTCATGGGTAGGCCAAATCAATATAATAAAAGTGACAATGTGATATCCAGTGCCATACCAATCAAAACACCAAAGAATTATTTTATAGAGCTATAAAAAGTAATCTGGAAGAACAACATAGTAAGAAAATCAATGAGTAAACAAAGTGAAAGAAGGCAATCTAGAGGTATTAGATTTCAAACTATATTACAAAGTGATAAACACCAAATAATCTGGTACTGACTAAGAAATAGAGTAGTTGATAAGCAAAATAGATTAAGTACACAATATATAGAAGTAAATGATCAAACTTTAGTGTTTGATAAATCCAAATATCAAAGCTTTGTGGGCGGGAAGTTACCATTCAAGAAAAATGCTTGGGAAAACTAAAAAGTAGTTTGACAGAAACTATGCATAGACCAACACTCCACACTGTATACCAAAATAAGTTCAAAATGGGTGTATGATTTAGACATAAATGACATATCAGAAGTAAATTAGGGAAATGTGGAAAAACTACCTGTCAGATATATGAATAAGGGAAGAATTTATGACCACACAAGATATAGAAAGAATCATAGAAGGCAAAAGGGATAATTTTCAATACATGGGATTAAAAAGCTCTTGCACAAAAATCAATGCCAAAATTAGAAAGTAAAAATGTAGGTAAATATTTTATAGCAAGTTTCTTTGATAAAAATCTCATTTCTCAAATATGTAGGGAACTAAGCCAAATTTACAATAATACCCATTACCCAGTTGAAAAGTGGTCATATGAAATGAAAAGTTTTCAGAGGAAATCAAATCAATTAATTATCATATTAAAAAGCTCTGTCAAAAATAATTATGTAATCACTAATAATAATGCAAATTAAAACAGCTCTGAAGTACTACATGTAAAAATTCTTGGTTTTCTTTGAGTTCACACTTGTGAAAAGGGAATCCTTTGTTCTCTCTGCTTAGTTTAACACTTTTGTTGGCAATAACTTTGAATCAACACAAGCTTGAACTAGGTGGGAGAAGCTTGAAAGCCACTTAGTAAGTTCACACCTTACTTGATGGTAGGTGAGAACAAGCCAGAAACTTAAGAGTTCACCCACTCAGAAAGGTGTGATTCCAAAGGTGAGAACCCAGACAATTTGGAAGCTGTGATTGGTCCTTGTGAAAAGGGGCAGGGACAGGAAAGCACCATAAAAGCCATGAATGCAGGCTGGTGAAGTTGGTCGCTGGTAAAGGAGGTTAGTAGAGAATGAACTCCAAGAGGAGAGTCACTCCAAGAAGGAGTTCACTTCAAGAAGGTCAGCTCAAAGAAGAAAATCGGCCTCAGGAGTCACCTTCTGCACCAGTCACTGTCTTGGGTGAGTGGATAGCTGGTTTCCCTTCCTGTCTTCTGGAGATAGTTTAATTCTGAGTGAAGGTTAACAAGTCCTGGATGAGCCAAGCACTGAAATAATATTTAAAGTCTTTTTTACCCGTTTGTATTTCTCTACTTTATAAATAAAAGATTTATAATTTTCATATATTTAGCCAAACTATTAATTTTAATACTTACATACCTCACACCTATTGGGTTGACTGACATTTGACAAAGAAAAATGACAAATTCTGGAGGGGGTGTAGCAAAACAGGAACACTAATGCACTGTTGGTGGAATTGTGAACTGGTCTAACCATTCTGGGGAACCATTTGGAACTATACCCAAAGGGCATAGTGCATGCCATTTGACCCAGAAATACCAATACTAAGTCTGTTTCCCAAAGAGATTAGAAGAAAAGGTTAAAGATCATGTCTCCTCTTCATGAGTTCAAATCCAGTCTCAGACACTTATTAGCTATGCAACTCTGGGCAAGTCATTTAGCTCTATATTTACCTCAGTTTCTCATTTGTAAAATGAGCTAGAGAAGGAAATGGCAAAACCATTCTAGGACCTTTGCCAAGAAAACCGCAAAATGGGGTTACAGAGAGTTGGACACAGCTGAAATAACTGAACAACAACAACAAAGAAATGATGAATGGAAGATTTAACAGAACTGATGCAAAGTGAAGAGAGCAGAGTCAGAAAAACATTGAATGTAGTGACAGCAATATTATAATGATAATCAAATGTCAAAGACCTAGTTATTCTTATCAATATAATAATCCTTGATGAATGTAAAGGACCTGTCATAAAAAAATGCCAACTACCTCCAGAGGGAGAAATGATGAACTCTAAGTATAGATTGAAGTATTTTTTGACATTGTTAATATAGAGATGTTTTCAATGATTTCATATGTATAATGGATATTATATTTTTTTGCCTTCATGATGAGTGGGAGAAAAGGTGTTGAAAAATATTTATAATTCTTAGTATTTCCATTCAATAAATGTCAGATATCTATCATATCTAATTTTTCTAAAATTCTATTCAGGTCCTTATCTTTTCTTCTTTGTTTATTTTGGAAGATAGATTTATTCAGAGCTAATTGAGGTAAACTGAAGTACCTCATTATTGTGGTTTTATTGCCTATTTCTTAAATTATTTTTCCATTAAGTATCTAGAAGTTATGCTTTAAGCATTTTAGAAGTTATTTAGCATATATGTACCAAGGGCATATATGCGAAGCATTGCAATAAATTAATGCCCATATTAACTTTCAGCAAAATGTAGTTTCCCTATTTTATTAAAAGAGATATTTTAATGTTCCTTTTTTTTCTTTATATAGGATAGGGAAAATGAGTTCAGTTTTAGATATGCTGAATTAAGAAATGATGAGCACAGTAATTAAAAAACAACAAAGAAAGACCTATATGAAACTGAAACAAGGACAACCAAGAGAATGCTATGTACAGCAACAGAAATATTGTTTGAGAAATGACTTGTGTATGACAACCTCCAAAGAAAGACTGACAAACAGAAATAAGAAAAACAGTTTTATATGTATATACATCATTTTGTCAAATGATGCCTTTTCTAGTATAGGAAGGGGTAAGAGGGAGATACCTGGGAATTTTAATGTAACAAATTAATTAAGTTTTTAAAATCCCTACAGGACATCCAAATGGAAACGTCCAGCATTATTTAGATATGACTTTATTTGTGTAAAACTGTTTTATAATCATGTTTATATGTAGTTCCTGGGTTTGTTTTTTTTTAGCAGATATACTCTTAGGTCTGTGTTGGTGAACCTATGATATGTGTGCTGGAGGGGGCTGCTCCTTTCTCCCTCTCCAAATGCACCTAAGGACATTTCTCATATCATGTGCCTCTCTGTCTAGCAGCTCAGTGGGAGCTCTTCCTCCTTCCCCTGTCTGGGGTAAAGTGGGGATCTTACATGTGGCATAAGGGTAGCAGTTTAGCACTCAGTATCTAAAAGGTTCACCATCACTGTCCTAAGTATTTTCTATCTGTGGTTATTTTAAATGGACTATCCTTTTATATCTCTTATTGCAGAACTTTGTTAGTAATATGTAAAAATGCTGAAGACTGATGTGTTTTGATGGTTTCAAGTAACTTTTTAGATAATCTTTAGGATCTTCCATGTGTACCATCACATTGCCTTCAAAAGGAGATAGTTTTATTACCTCTTTGTCCATTCTGATTTCTTCAATTTATTTTTCTTCTCATTGTTTTTGCTACATTTCTACCACTATGTTAAGTAATATTGGTGATAATGGAAATTGTTGTTTCACTCCTGATCTTATTGGGAAGGAAGGCTTCTAGCTTATCCCCATTACAAATAATACTCATGGATGATTTTAGGTAGATAGTTCATATAAATTTAAGAAAACCTCCATTTATGCCTATACTTACTAGTGGTTTTAAATAAGAATAAGTTGTATTTTTATTGAAGGCTTTCTTAGGATATATTGATAAAACCATATAATTTTATTACTTTTCTTATTAATATGATCAATTATGTTAACAAGTTTTCCTTAAATTAAACTATCCCTGAAATCCTGGTATAAATCCTATTTGGTCACAATATATAATCTTTCTAATGCATTATTGTAGTTTCCTAGCTAGAATTTTATTTATTATTTTTGTATCTATATTCATTAATGAAAAGGGTCTATAATTTTCTTTCCCTATTTTTCACTCTTCCTAGTTTAGGTATCAGAATCTTATTTGTTTCATAAAAGGAGTTCTTCTTTTACCTATCATTTCAAATAATTTATTAAATATGGGAACTAATTGATCTTAAAATGTTTGTTAAAATTCACTTATGAATCCATTTGATCTTGATGCTTTTTTAAAAGAATTTTATTTATGACCTGTTCAGTTTATTTTTCTAAAATAAGTTTATTTAGACATTCTATTTCTTCCTCTGAGATTCTACATAGTTTATATTTTTGTAGGTGTTCTTTTATTTCACTTAAATTGTTAAATTTGTTGGCATATGAGCAAAATAACTTCTAATAATTGCTTTAATTTCATCTTCATTAGTATATAATCATCTGTTTCATTTTTAATGCTAGTGATTTGTTTTCTTTTCTCTTTTTAAAATCAGATTAACCAATATTTTATTTATTTGGTGGAATTTTTTCATAAAATCAACTCCTATATTTATTAATTCAATGGTTTTATTACATTCAATTTTATTGAACTTGATCTTAATTTTTAGGATTTCTAATTTGGTATTTAGTTGGAGATTTTAAATTTGTTATTTTTCTAGTTTTAAAAAGTATTCCCAATTCATCAATCTGTTCTTCTCCATTTTATTAATATGTGTTTAGAGTTATAAATTATAATGGCTGCTTTTGCTGTATACCATAGGTTTGGGTATGTTACTTCATCATTATCATTCTCTCTAATGAAACTATTTATTGTTTTTAACTTGTTCCTTTTTATTTTTTAACCCTTACCTTTCATCTTAGAATCAATACTATGTATTGGTTCCAAGGTAGAAGAGTGGCAAGGGCTAGGCTAGACTTGTCATACAGCTATGAAGTGTCTGAGGCCAGATTTTTGAACTCAAGATCTCCTCTCTGTAAGCCCGATTCTCAATTCACTGAGTCACCTTGATGCCCCCACTATGACTTGTTCTTTAACCCACTCATTCTTTAAGATTTAATTATTTAGTCTCCAATTAATTAAAAAAATTTTTTCAATTACATGTAGAAATAATTTCTGACAATTATTTCCTGACATTGTAGGCTGCAGATTTTCTCCTTCCCTTCCTATCTGCCCCTTTTCCTGAGGTGGCAAATAGTCTGACATAAGTTATACCATTGCTTTCATGCATTATATGTTTCCATATTGCTCATGCCATGATAGAGTACACGTTATCACGTATACAATAAAAATCTTGTGAAGGAAATAAAGTGGAAGATGGTATGCTTTAACATGCTCTCTGACTCCAAAGTTCCTTCTTTCACTGAGGATAGTATTTTTGTCAGGACCCCCTTGTGGTTATCTTGGAAATTTGCTTTGTTGATAATGGTTTAGTCCTTCACAGCTACCATCATGTAATTCCAATTAATTTTTACTTTGTTTTTCCATGGTCCCTTACTACATACAATTTTTTTATTATATTATGGTCTGAGAAGGTTGCATTTAGTATTTCTGCTTTTCTATATTTAACTATAATGTTTTTGTGTTCTAATATATGGTCAATTTTGGTAAAGGCACTATATACTGCTGGAAAGAAGGTATATTCCTTTTTCTACCCATTCAGTTCTCTCCAGATGTCTATCATATTTAACTTATCTAATATTCTATTTATCTCCTTGATTTATTTCTTATTTATTTATTTTGTTAGATTTATCTAGTTCTGAGAGGAGAAAACTGAAGTCCCCCACTAATATTATTTTGTTATCTATTTCCATTTAGCTTTTTCTCTAAAATTTGGATGCTATAATATTTAGTGCATATAAATTAAAAATATTGATAATGCTTCATTACCTATGATACCTTCTAATGTTATATAGTTTTCCTGTTTACTTCTTTTGATTAAACTTCTTAGCTACAACTTTGTCAGAGATCCTGATTGCCACTCCTACTTTTTTTGTATCAGCTTAGGCAGAGTATATATTCTGCTCCAGCCCTTTATTTTTACCCTATGTGTGTCTCTCATTTTTAACATTTTAATATCTTTCTTATAAACAGCATATTGTCAGGTTTTAGATTTTTATCCATTCTGCTATCCATTTCTGTTTTATAGGTGAATTCATTCCATTCATGATCAAAGGCATAATTTTTAGCTGTATATTTCACTCCATCCCATTTTCCCTTACTATTGATCCTTCCCTTCCTTTCCTTTTGCAATATCCCTCCTCAGATGTTCAATTTCTCCTCTCTACTTCCTCTCCAAATAGCTGCCCTTCTGATAATCCCTCTCTTATACTCTCTCCTTGCTCTCCTATTTCTTGATATGTACTCCCTTATAGGAATCCCTCTCTTTTCTTATCCCCCTACTCTCTTTTCTCTTAATGTATATTCTCTTCTCTTAGTCCCTTAGTCCCTCCTTTATCCTATCCCCTCACCCTCTTGTTTCTCTGTACATTAGAAGACTTTTACCCTTCTAATTGTATGTGTTGTTCCCCTTTTTAATGCAGATCTGATGATAACACAGTTCTAATACTACCAGCCCTCTACCTTTTCTTCCTCCTCTGTGTAACAATACTTCCATTTATGCCTCTTTTATATGAGGCAATTGTTTCATTTTGCCTCTTCCTACTCTTTTTATTTTTAGCTCCCTCCATTATATTAAATTTGAACTCAAATCTTCAATCTATATATATTCTACTCAAGTAATGACGTCATTCTTAAGGGTTACAAATACCATTTCATGAAGCATAGTGTCTAAACTTTTTTTTTTTTACTTTCTGGTTGTCTGACTTTCTTATATTGACTCTCCTCATTTTCCAGGTCAGTTTTTTTTTTTTAACCCTTGTACTTCGGTGTATTGTCTCATAGGTGGAAGATTGGTAAGGGTGGGCAATGGGGGTCAAGTGACTTGCCCAGGGTCACACAGCTGGGAAGTGGCTGAGGCCGGGTTTGAACCTAGGACCTCCTGTCTCTAGGCCTGACTCTCACTCCACTGAGCTACCCAGCTGCCCCCTCCAGGTCAGTTGTTTTTGTAATATGATTTTTTAATGTTCTCTCCTATTATTTCATTCTTTTAATTTTGCTTTGTTATTTCTTATTGATTTAGGAAGTTATTAGCTTCCCCCTTGTCCATTCCTATTTCTTAATGAATTATTTTCTTCTGTTAGTTTTTGGATCTCTTTTTCTAATTGAGTGATCTTTCTTTCATAATTTTCTTGATTTTCTTGCATTGATCTTATTTTTGTCTAGTTTTTTTCCTTAGTCACTCTCATTTGGTTTTTGAAATCTTTTTTAAACTTCTTCCAAATTCTCTTTTTGGGCTTGTGACCATCTTGTGTTTTTCTTTTCTGTTTTAGAAGTAGTTTAACTTTGCTGCCCTCTTGAATTTGAACCCAGCTCTTTTCTGTCCCCACAATACCTATCTATCATTGGGTTCTTTCTCTTACTTATTTCCCCCCCAAATTTTAGTGGTCAAACCAATAGACTTAACTGTTAGTTTTATGCTTGAGTTGGTCTCTGTTCCTAGGGTGTGTGTGGGGTGAGTGATGCCTCGGGTTTTAGAATTTTTTGTGTTTGTTATTTCCTGAGCCCTATTTAGTTTTTCCAAATTCTATAATCCAGGGTCAAGTGCTCTCCCTAGACAAAACCCAGTCTGAGATTGATTTTAGATGATCCAGTTAGATCCTTCTTTCTGCACCGCACCCCAATACTGCTACAACAAGCAGACAGTTCACCTCCCCACTGAGACAGCAGCCAGGAACTCCACTCTCCTATGACTGATCATATCCAGCAGGGTCACAGTCCCAGTCAGCAACCACAGTCACTGGTATATATTCTTTCTTCATTCTTCCTCTCCCAAAGCTACAGTCTGGGACAGAGTGTAGGTGTCGGGCCAGTGTGCTTATGGCCCTGAATTCGTTCTCTGTTCAGTGGTCAACCTCCAGCTGTGGGTCAATGAGGACCCTCAGAGCCCAAGCTGTATTCCACACAAGCACTCCTAGAGCTTATCACTTGCAGACTCCACTGGTATCTGCACTAGGATATAGACTCCTGGGTTAAATAGATAAGATGAGGTTGCCTACCTTGCCTCTAAGATTTGAGGTTTGTTGATTCCTCTCCTGAGTATTTGCACTACCAGGTGATACAGAAGCCAGAGATGACAGACATCCTTTTCCAAAGTTATCTCTGGTTGTTCTGTTTCACTCCAAATCCTTTTACTTTTTTTTTTTGGTGCCACTTTTAGCATTGATTCTGTATTCTGATTGTTAGTGGGGAGTTCAGAGAACACAGCAGTCTCATGTCCTATTCTGCCACAGTCCCACAATTCCCTTTTAGCAACTCTTAAGAGCATTTATTTTAATCTTGTCAAGAACTTGAGAGAGGTACTGAAAATCATAATGATTACAGAAATATAAATTTAGAGGAGGGGAGCTCAAGGACCATCTAGCCCAACCCCCTCACATTACATATGAGGAAATTCAGCCCTAGAAATCTAGAGTGATTTGCGCAAGGTCACAGAGATTGTAAGAGTCAAAGGAAGAATCTGAGGCCTGAGTCTTTGACTACAAATTCAGTGGTCTTTTCACCACATTTAGTACATTAAGTACTGAAATAAACTAAGATGTAAAAAATTACTATGTGAGTAATGTTAGTTGGATCAAATATTTCTTAAATAATATGCCTTATAAAGCATTTATTTTGCCCACAATTTTGTGTGTGTGTGTGATTAGTCCTTTTCAGTTTATCATGATTGGGCAATCTCATTTAAAGTATAATTGATATCATAGCAACAGATGTCAGCCAAGAAAACTGGCCAGGCAATGCCCCAAAGCTTTGTTGAAGGTGAATTTATCCTAATATTTGATGTTGAATATAGACATTTCAAGTGGTACTGAGGAAAATCTTTAGAAGTTGTGGCTCAGTTTTGCTTTACTGGGTCCAAGTCTTGTAAAACTATTGTAGACTAGACATGACCACAACTTCAGGGATATATTTTCTCCTTGTTCTGACATGATACTATAATGATACATAATCTCGTCAATTCATCTCAACTGGCCTCCTTGATACAACTTTCTCCTTTTCTACTTGTTAGTCCAACACAGGTTTGGGCATTAATAATTCCTAGAAAGGAACTTAGAGACCCTCTTTTCTAACTCCTTTATTTTACAGATAAGAAACTTGAGACCTAAAAAAGTTAATTGACTGGCCCTAAGTCAATCAGTACCAAGTAGTAGGGTCAGTTATCAAACCCAGGTTTTCTGACTTCATCTTCATCATTTTGAGTTTTGCATTTCTAATTAAAATCATTGTCTATGTATCGTAACCTTCTTCTGTGGATTGATTCTAAGTCTTCATGACCACAGGGAATTCATGTGATATATATTTACCTTCTGAGAACTATAGGACAGGGGTTGCTTTGAAAGAAAGTAGAAGGAAAACAAGATTTTGGGGAAATAGAGCAAAGACTCTAGAAAGTAGCAACAATTGATTATAACTTGCAAAAGTCTACCAGATAAGGTTGAGGCAATGTGGTAATATGGAAAGAATGGTGCACTTGGCATTAAAAAGACCTGAGTTTTACTTTGTGATAATGAAATTAAACCTACCCTGCCCATCTTTAGATTTAATCACAAAAAGTGAAAACATCTCCATTTAACTCACAAGTTAAGTGGTTTGTAACCCACACGGTGCTAGAGTGAGTAACAAATCAAAATTTACTGACTGCCTCCTGGGAAGTTCTAAGAAAAGCATCTGTTGTGATTGGACATGCAAACTAAGAGGAAGGAACAGGAAGTGATGCAAAAGAGGCCCCTTTAAAAAAGAGAGTTCAGTGAGCTGAGGGTCTCTTCTGGTTCTTGTTTAGACATGGAGGAGCTCTGGACCCTGAGACTTTGGTGAGACTGCTCTTAAATCTCTCTTTTAGAACTACATATGGTGAGTGAAGAAGGCTAACTCCTTTAACCTCCCAGGAGGTACTAGCCTCCAGGAGGCTCCCTTGATTGGGAAAAGCCCTTGTGGCTAAAACCCTTATTAATTAACATTTAGGCTCTCTGGAGCCCTGCTGGAGTAAAATCCAGACTTGAATACAATCTCTTACCTTCTTCTCATCTCTCTACTTCCACTCTCTCCTATATTTTGTAAACAAACTTCCATAAAAGTCATTTTGACTTGAGGTTATTCTTTAATTGGGGACTGATAATTATTCAATTCCCTGGTGACCTAACCTTTTAATTTATTCAACCAAAAACCCCCTTTTACCCCTTATATTTGGCTGAACACTAAGGTTGTGCTGACTACCCTCAATCTGATATTTTCTTGCCTCCTTTTTCACTCTGTAAACCTCAACTCAAGAAAGCTGAAGAGGTAAGTTCAATTTTTTTTCCTCCTTTTTCCTTAAAATAAATAGTACACAGCTGTTTGAATTTTAGCTACAGGGACCTAAAGCCCTACCTGGGGAATTGGGTCCCAAACCACTCCCTCCCACACCAGGAAAAACCCTGGAGAGAGGATCTTATCTTCTAGATACTTTGCTGGCAGTACTCAGCACTGGCAGCAGCAGCTTTATTTCTTAACTAGCTATATAGGCCTCACCTGGGGAACTGTTTCCAATTAGCCAACCCTCAGATTTTGGGAAGGATTCTATCTTTCAGCTGCTTTAGTTGTAAGCTGGATGGTTTGCCTTACAGGCAACAAACAGGCTGCTTTATTTTTTACCTAACTGTGAAGGCCACACCTAGAGAAAAGCTTTCAATCTCTCTCAGAGGGAAAGCATCTCTGCTCCATGCTCCAAACAATTTCATCTGGTAAAAAATCTCTGGAAAAAAACTGGAGAAAAATCATTAAGCTTAGCTTAGCTTTTATTAGAGAGAGTGAATGTTAAGTTGAAAATAACTAAGTTTTAGCCTTGTTTTACTCCTGAAAAACTACTTTCTTTTTTCCAAGCCCCACATGTCTATATGATTAAAGTAAGAAGTGAAACCTAGGGAAATTAATAAGGAACCACAAAAAACTGGCCCATTTTACCTTGAGAGGCTTTTAAAGCCCCCAAAAGGGAAAAAAGTAACTTATAAAAACTCCTTTTGCCTCAGAAAAGCTGCATTTTACCCCAAAGAGGAAACATGTGCTTGCTTAGGAAGCATGTGGATTCTGTTTCTTTTTGTTTGTTTGTTTGTTTTTATCCATAGCAGCTACTTAATCTTATACTTAGCTTCAGACAAAAGGTTCCTAGCCTGCCCTCCACCCAAAAGTTAATTAAATCTTGAAGTATGAAGTACTTAAAGGGACCACACCCTTACTTGTAAATTCTCACACCTTGATCTTAAACCTCTAGCCCAGAGGTTTGGCAACATATGGCTCTTTCTGAAGGAGCCATAAAGTCAATTTTTTTTCAGGTGCTGTTACAGGAGCATGCACTGTTACAGGAGCATACACTGTGAGCACTGTACGGCTCTCACAAAATTACATTTTAAACAATGTGGCGTTTATGGCTCTCACGGCCAAAAAGGTTGCCGACCCCTGCTCTAGCCCTTGTCACCTAATCAATAGCGCCACCTACTGACAAAACTAGAATTACAAGCAATCTAATAATTAAATTTAAACATGATAAAAAATATTCAAAATAATTTCTGTTAACATCTCCCAACCAACATTGTTTCTTTGGTATTTAAATTGGCTAATAATCCCAGAGAATATATCACATGCTTATGATAGCAGGATATGTGGCCATCCATCTATCTCTCTTTCAGAGAAAATTGACAAACAGTCTGAATAATCTGCAACACATCCAATGTGGGGTTTGTCCACACTATGTTCAGTGCCCGTATGGGGATCCCCAGAGGTGTGGCCAAAGTAAATCTAGATGAATGATGATACTGGGGAGAGGAAGGAACTTCAATGATTCTGGAGGTGACCTTTTAAGCCTTTTCAGACACCATTGCTTTATTAATGTTAACGCTTTTCAGTTTTGTTTCCCCTCCATAATAGTGAACAAGTCTTTATAACATGGCTATTAGAATTGAAAAAAAAGGACTCTGGAACACAGTGCCAATGCTGTCACATATAATTATAAATTAATATATAGTTGCTAGAGAATTTTAATTATATTTGACATGTGTTTCCCTTAATCTCTCTGCACCTATTTCTCCATCTGTAAAATGGGGATAATAATACCCATACTACCTATCTTAATGGTAATATGAGGTTCAAATCAGAGAATATATATGACTTCCTATATAAATATTATCTATTAATACATTTCCCAAGTTAGTTCAACTTAATTTTGCCTCACAGAAGTATTTCTATGAACCTGGAGGGAGCAAACTACCTACCCAGCCTGGCTAAAGGCTTCATTTTAATTATAGCTTAATAAGCACAGCTCTTTTCCTCTAGCTTCAAAGCTCCTACTACCAAGGTGTTTAAGGGATTGTTCTACATCAATAACTACTTACTGAGGAGGTGATTATTGCAAGTCTCTAAATCTTTTCCTCCCTGACCCTTTTTTACAAAGACATATAGACCAGACAGTCTAAACACTGGACAACTGTGATCTCCAATAAGATGCACTTGGTTTTATACTGTTTAAAGTACAATGTAAAATAAAGTGTCTGCTCATTACTGCTTTGCTTTGGTCAGTTTATTTATTCATTTATTTATTTGAACAGTTATATCAAATCCTAATAATCATCTGTCAAAAGAACTGGGGACATTTAGACTGGAGGTATAATGAATGAAATTCTCTTGAGGCTGTATTTCTTAAATTTCTAAAAACTAGTTTATTAAAACACAGAGAAAGAGAGGGAGAGAGAAAAGGAAAGGAAGAGAAAGAAAGGGAAGAAAGTGGGTAGGGTGAGAGGGAGAGGGAGAATTTCCTGGACCTGCCAATGTATATCTCTTTTGACATCATCACTCAGTCCCTCCCCGAGACAACTCTGATTGGAAAATAGTCACAGGGAAAGTAGACTCAGAGACCTCAACTCTTCCCTCATTACTTCATTACAGCAAAGAGAATGTCCTTAGAATACCAATAGACCCAGAAAACACCAATACATTTTGCCAGGTGGCCCAGCCACTGCAGTCCAAAATGTTAGCTGGAGCTTATTGACTATATAACCCAAGGGAGTTCTTGTTTACAGATAAACAAGGAGCCAGGCTCCACCCTACCAAAAGCCAATCCAGTAAAATGCCCTGAGGCCTGGGAGTATATTACTTTCTCTTGGAAGCTGGCTGACATTCTAAACTCCCCCAGGGTTCAAGAAAAGTTTCATATTAAAATTATTACATTTCAATATTAATTTTCCACCAAGGAGAAAGAGGACATGATACCAGTCTTTAAATATTTTAAGAGCTATCTTGTGAAAGAAGGATTATAGAATCTCAGAATTTCTGAGTTGAAAGGATCTAGACCAACCTATACCTAAACAAGAATCTACTATAACATATTCAGTAAGTAATCATCTAGCCTTTGCTTTAAGGAGAGGAGAGATGTTTGAGGCAACTGAGGAGGCTTATGGAATCACAGAATATTATTGTTGAAAGGAGCCACCAAGGCCATCTAGTCCAACCCATCCCTAAAAAATAATTCCCTTGCAGCATTCCTAACAAATGATTATCCAGCCTTTGTTAAAAGAACTCAAGTAAGGGGAAACTCATGACCTCCTGAGGCAATCCATTCTATTTTAGGATAGCTCTGATTGTTAAATTTTCAATTATATCCAACCTAAATTTGCCTCTTTGCCAATTCTTTCTTTTGTTCCTAGTTCTGCTTTTTGAGTCCAAACATAACAAGTCAGATTCTTTTGCACAGATAGCTTTTCAAACAGTCAAAGACCTCTATCATGTCCCTTTTCAATATACTCTTCTAAACATTCCTGGTTTCTTCAACTGATCATTTTATGGCATGAACATGATGAAGTCTATTGCCATCCTGGTTGTTGTCTTCTGGATACTTTCCAAATTACCAATGTCTTTCTTAAAATATCAGTCCCAGAACTGCCACAGTACTCTAGGTGGTATCTGCACAGGGAAGAGTTCAGTGGGACTAGCCTCACTAGCACCACCTTGTTTCTGGATGCTAAGCAGTTCTTGATTTCCATATCATGTTCTTGATTCAAGTAGAACTTGGAGTCATCCTCATTTTCTTCAGAAGAACTTTTATTTAGCCACACCTCCCTTGATTTGTATTTGTGATGTCAATATTTTGTTTATCACACATTTAAGATTTAATATTTCTTCCTACTGGATTTTATCTTATTTATTTGAGCCCAATGGTCTAGCTTGACAAGGTCTTTTGGATACCAGCTCTCTTCCCTAGTATATTTTCTATTGCGCCCAATTCTGGGTAACCTATAAATTTTAAAAGTAAATTATTTATGTTTTATCTAAATCATGTTTTATTAAAAAGCACAAGAGAAATACAGATGTTCTGGGACACTTAACTGTAGCCCTCTTTAACATTTTACATTAAATGATTAATGATTAATTTTAAGTCTGACCATTTGATCATTCCCAACTCCTCCTAACTATAGTTCAGTGATGATGAACATTTTAAACATAAAGTGCTGTCCCCCCAGACCAAGTACCATGCCCATCCCCTCTAGAGACTGTGTGCTATGCCTCTCTCACCCCAATGAGTGCTGGGCATGCCCCCCACACCCTTACCCCATACAGGGGAAGGAGAAAGTGTTCCCATTGGGCTGCTGGGCAGAGGGGTAGGTGAAGTTGTTTGAACTTTTTTTAAAAATAATTAAGACATTTGCCTTTCTCTATGATATTCTCTATGATATATTCCCTACATATTAGCCATGTTACACACAAAAGACAATAAAAAAGTAAGAAACAAAGTGAAAAAAGTAAGCTTCAATCTGCATTCAGTTTTCACCAGTTCTCTTCCTGAAGGTAAATAGTACTTTTTCTTTTATGATCTTTCAAAGACTAGTGATACTGCTTATCAATAATTTTTCAGTACTCTTAGGACACCATTCATCTCACCCTTGTGAACTGACTTCATCTAGAGCAAGCTAGTGTTCACTTATCATCTCCCTACTCATCATGGGTATAAATTCCTTATTAGTCATTTTTTGTCTTATAGTTTCCATTCCAAAGATCATTTCATTGACAGAGAAAGCAGAAAATAAGAATTATGCAACTTTGTCTTCCCTCTATCATCAGTTCTCAGCATGCCATCTAAAGTAAGAAGTGGCCCTTCATTTCTATTTCTGTCTCTACTAAAACTTAAAAAAAATTTTTTTTGGGTTATCATTAGTATTTTTAAAAGTCATAGTTCATCTTGAGCTTTTGTGCTCCCAACTCTTTTTTTATAGAACTTTGGCCACATTTTCATATTCATTATCTATTCCCTTGATCCCACATGTAAAGGTGTTTTAAATATCCAAATTATTTGATGACTTCTTTGCAGCCACATCTGTCTCTTTAGATAACTCCTTGAGTTTTACCTCACCAAGAGTCTTTTTGAGTCCTTAGGATTTCATTTCTGAGAGCTTCTCTTATTTTCTGGGATTATATGTCATTCTTATGGAATTTTAGGTCATGGAAAAAAGGATAGTCTTTTTCTGGACTTTTTGAAATTTGCTTTCTCTCCTTCTCTCTCTCTTTTTAAATTTTGTTTGTTGTTAGTTATATAAAAATCCCCAGGTATTTCCCTCTATCTCTTTCCTTCTCTCACTGGAGAAGGCATAAGTACAAAAAAAAGTATGTAAATATAAACTATATCTTTTGTGTTTCTATTCATCAGTTCTTTCTCTGGAGATGGACATCCACACATTATTTTTCAAACATTAATTCTGTAGCTGTATATAATGTTCTCTTGGTTCTGCTTGTTTTATTCTTCATAATTTCAAATAGGTGTTTCCATGTTTAAAAAAATTACTCTGCTCATCGTTTTTAATAGTGGAAATTTGCCTTCTCCAAACATAGGTAGTATATAAAATTATTACCAGATTTCCTCTCTCCCCCCCCCCACCCCAGATTCTCGGTAAAGTGGTCACTTGCCATCATTTCTACTTCATCATCAAGTTATCCTTGTTGAGGAGAATCATATCCAAAATATAATTTCCCTTTGATAATTCAATTCAATAAATATCTATTATGCATCTGCTGTGAGCAAGGATGTGGCAGCTAGGTGGTGCACTGTACAAAATCTTGGGCTTGAAATCAGGAAGACTCATCTTCCTGAGTTCAAATCTGGCCTCAAGACACTTTACTAGCTGTGTGTCCCTTGGCAAATCACTTACCTCTATTGGCCTTAGTTCCTTATCTGTAAAATGAAGTGAAGAAGGAAATGGCAAATCATTCCAGTATCTATGCCAAAAAACAACCCTAAATGGGATCATGAAGAGTTGGACATGACTGAAAAACAACAAATGTGCAAGGTGATGGAGATAAAAAGATTTTTAAGAACATATCCCTGACCTTAAGGAGCTTACAATCTACATATATAAGTAAATATAAACTATATACAAAATAACTTCAGTGAGAAAGGATAAATAACTTGGAGAATTAGGAAAGATTTTGTGTAAAAATGGGCACCAGAGCTATCTTGAAAAACACAAGGGATTCTGAAAGATTAGAGTGAGAAGATAATGCACGATAGCCACGGAAAGCTGCCTGTGCAAAGAAATAGAGGGAAGAGATTTAATATTCTGTTGGAGAATTATAAGTAGACCAGTTTGGCTAGAAAGTGGAAGGCATAAAAGAGAATAATGTGAAATAAGTCTGCAAAAACAGGATGGAGCCAGATTGTCAAGGATTTAAAATGACAAACAAAAGAGTTTACATTTTATTCTAGGATAGATATCCTCACTTTAAAAACCTATAGAAAAGAACAGGACTAAATAAATGCTTGTTTCCATTAGGTTTATTGCTAATGTAAAAAAATTAAAAGCTAAAAAATAAAGAGAGAATCAATTATCAACAATTTCTCTAGTTCATCCCTTTCTCCTATTCTTTCTTCAGGTCTTTTGTGTAAAACCTGGTTTGTTTTCACAGAAAACAACCTATACTGATTCTTCCATCTTTGAAAGTGATTTATTTTCCATTGAATTATGAAGTTATCATTAAGGCAAGTCAAGAAATTATTAGCTACTCTGCTTTTGGCAGAGAGAGCTATAGCAGATGTGTGAACCACTAAAGGTCCCTATCAACACTACAACACTACATGAATCCATACCAGGCTCATGATCCATTTCCTCAAATACTTATTCCCTCTTTCTGATTATTATTCATTATACTCTGATGGCAATACAACTTCTGTTTATTCTCCATTAATCTTCTCCCAGATAGTATCCACCATCTTTCTCCTATCCCTGGTTCATGGATTTCTTCACAAGAAATCTAACAAGGGATACCTTTCATGAACCACAACTAGTAACCAATCCATCCCTCAATGATACAAAGATCAACTTTGCTTCCTAGCACTAGTTAATCTATATATGTCTGTGTAAAGGAAGACCAAACTTGAGACAAAAGTGCAAATAGGTCTACCAGAGTTTTAAAAGAAGAGAGTGAAAGGAACGTTGGCAGAATACTGATACTTCTCTAGCCAAGCTAATAGTCTTCAAAACTCTTCCAGCTTGTCCAAGGAAGTCAGTCAGACTCAATGCTGGCTCCTGGGAACATGCTAAGAGGAAGCAGAAGCCAAATTATCAGTTTCCTTACCCTATCTGCACATAAATCATGGGATTGTTTCTGACCCTCCTGTAGGTCTCTCCTTACCTCCTCACCACAAGAGGTTTCTATCCCATTTTCACATCTGGGGAAGTATTGGACATTACAGATAATATATGTGAATGCAGAGGATATTTTTAAATTTTTGATTCTATTTGTTATATTACTCTATGTCATAAGTGTTTTCACTATCGTATTCATGTCTCTCTTGTATCATCTACAATAGATAGCAGGACAGGGATACAAGGGATACTAATTACCCCAAACAAACCACACTCAACCTAAAATGTAGTAGGAGGTACCAGAGACATGTAGGACCCAAGCTGCATCTACATTTAGCCTATATTTACCTCTTTTGTAATGTTTATTTATTGTTCTTAGTTCTATTTTCTGGGAACAAACAGAACACATTGAATCCTTCCATATTATTTCCCTTCAAACACTAGAAAAAAGCTATCATGTCCCTCTCCCCCGAGTCCCATGTTTTCTCTTCCTTAAGGTAAATATCCTTAGTTCCTAATACTGATCCCACTATATCACAAATTCTACCCTTGTCGCTATCTGAAGACTGATCTCCTTTGTATGCCATACAGTTTATCAGCGTACTGCCTGAAATTCCTGTGTTGTATAAAATTGAATACAATATGACAGATGTGGCCTGAAAAGGGCAGAGGGATAAGGATAATGTTTGGTCCCAGAGGCCAGAAAAAGTATGTAAAAATTTAAGAAGAATAAACTTTTAACTAAAAAAAAAAAAGATATATATATGTTGATGTTGCTCCTTCTTCATTTTCAAAGAGGATCAATGATTTGGGCATGAATGGATTTAAATCAGGCAGAGTTGCACCAAGTCATCAGTCTCACTCTGTCTTTCAGTCATTCAATTCCAGTAGTAATACAAAAGTCAGGATAACTGGCGATGGCCTGAGATGCAGTGGACGACCTTGGTGTCTTCAATGTCCAACGAGACTCTAAGAACTCCACAGTGCCTACTTTGGCCACCTTCATGGCAGATGGAACAAATTGTTCTCATTTACCTCTTCCCCTGGGGGAAGTCTTCACATGTTTTGGGTAGATGTCCCACAATTCATTGACAGGTTTGAGACCTATAGGTTAATCTCAACTTGGTTTAGCCCACCTGATAGAGTAGTTTTTGTTTTTTTTTTTGTTTGTTTTTTTAATTTTAAACCCTTAGCTTCTGTGTATTGACTTATAGGTGGAAGAGTGGTAAGGGTAGGCAATGGGGGTCAAGTGACTTGCCCAGGGTCACACAGCTGGGAAGTGTTTGAGGCCGGATTTGAACCTAGGACCTCCTGTCTCTAGGCCTGGCTCTCAATCCACTGAGCTACCCAGCTGCCCTAGAGTGGTTTTTACCACTGCACATACTACAGTTTCTTGAGCCACAGATGAGAGTTGGATGAAAGGTGGACACGAAAGGTGGATAGGCAGGCTTTGAAAAGGGCTTGGCAAGCCTTCATGCCAGAGGTGCTAGTCCTCCTTGAACATCCCATACATCCCACCACTTGATAAGAATATTATAGAGAAGAATCCCAATATTGCTACAAACTAAAATGTATATCCTTAGAGGTCTTCATTATCTTAGAGATTATATGATTCTAGTATAATTATAAGGCACTTTTAATGATTATTCTTTATCCTAATATTCTCATACCCTTGTTGAAATATTTATTCTACCTGAACAAATGGGTAATGTCAGTTGAGATTGTTTTTAATGACACTTCAAAAATAACATTACCACCACAGATCTCTGCCTCCCACAGAGTTTGACATCCTGCCAAGGAAAGATGCACTAAAGACACAGAAAGTAATCTATTTCTGGGAATGAATAATACATAGGGCATAGTTTCCAGAAATAAAACCTATTTTCTTTTCTCTTTAAATGTTTCCCAAGTGGGAAAATAGTTCCACAAGAAATGATGCCCCCCACACCACACCCCGACACTCCCTAGGAAAATCTAGTACTATCTTTAGTCTATGAGATTCTTCATAGTAATTTAAGCCCCTGACCATATCATCCTCTTTTGTTTTATTCCTTACAGGAAATCACTATGTTAAGCAAAGCTATTTAGTACATTTTTGTAATATCCTTAAGATTCTAGGTAGATTGTTCTGAGTTTAAGGAATTTATACCATATTGGGAAAAGAAGAGCAGCTGATTAAATAATCTGAGTAATGGATAAAAGTTGTTATTCTTCTTTTAGGGACAAGAACAAAAACAGAGGAAGATTAAATAACTTGCCTGAATTTACATATACTGAGGAAGCCAGACAGGACAAAGCAGGCTAAGGAAGATATTGCAGGAGTCCCTGTGAAAGTCAGAAGTGAAAAAACAGGCATGGCTGGACATATTGCTCAAAGATTTGACAAATACAGAAAATCAGACCTAATAAATGTATCTTTTATGGGAAAAGATTAAAAATTAGAGACTAAATAACTTAGTCCTAAAGAATGTATGGGTCAAAGGACAAATCATAGAATCAATAATTTTGTTACAGATAATGATAATGATGAAAAAACACACTAAATTTTTTGAAATCCAATCAAAGCAATACTTAGGAAAAAATTCATATCTCTAAACACTTTGATTAATAAAAGAGAAATGTCAGATCAATGAATTGGGCATGTAGTTTCAAAAGAAAACTTCCTAGTTTTTAGTTTCTTAGTCCTTGGTTTTCCTATCAATAATAATAAAAAAAGAATCTTGAAAACCACTGTGAGATTAAGAAAAAGGAGAGAAAAATATACTCCATTAAATTAATAAATAAAAGCAAAGATCACAAAATGAACCATTAGCTAACTTTCTTTAGGAAAAGAAAGAAGAAAATGAATTACCAGGATCAAAAAGGAAAATATAAATTCACAATTAATGAAAAAGAAATAGAAGAAATTATCAGGAGGTATTTCACCTATTTGCCAATAAAGCTTACAATTTAAAATGAAATCCACAAATATTTACAAAAATAAATATTTCCCAGATTAGCATAAAAGAAAATAGAATATTAAATAAACCTATCTTAGAAAAAGAAATTGAACAAGCCATAATTAAACTCCCAAAGAAAATCCTGGGTCCAGATGGATTTATAAGCAAACTCTTTCAAAATTTAAAGAATAATTAATTCCAGTATTACATAAACTGTGTGAAAAATTTGGAAAAGAGATCCTACTTAATTCCTTCTAAGACACAAATGAGGTCTTGATACCTAAAACATGAAGAGGCAAAACAGAGAAAAAAACCATAGATTAATGTTCCTAATTAATGTTGTTCATTCATTCAGTCATATCTAACTCTTCATAACCCCATGAACTATATACCCTTCTATCCTCTAATATCTTCCAAAATTTGTCCAAGCTCCTATTCATTGTTTCTATGGCACTATCTATCTTGTCCTCTGCTGTCCCCTTTTCCTTTTGCCTTCAATCTTTATTTGAAGTATTTATGAATATATATGTATATGAGTATATATGAAAGCTTCAGCTTTATTATTTGTTCTTTCAATGAGTAGTTGGAATTAATTTCTCTAAGTATTGACTGATTTGATCTCCTTGCTATTCAAGGAACTCACAAAAGTCTTCTCTAGCACCACAGTTAGAGAGCATTGATTCTGTGGTGCTTAATTTCCTATAATCCAACTTTCACAGCCATATATTACTACAGGAAAGACCATACCTTTGAATATATGTAACTCCGTTGACAAGATGATGTCTCTGCTGTTCAGATTATTAATGCAAATTTTTAAAATAAAATATAGCATGAAGACTACAGCAACATATCTCAAAGACTATTCATTCCAGGCAATCCAGATTGATACTAGGAATGCAGAACTGTTTCAATATTAGAAAAACAATAAACATAATTAACCATACTAATAACATAAATCGTATTAGTATATAAATGAATGCAGAAAAAGTTTTTGGTAAGCTTTTTCAGAAGTAAGCTTTTTTACCACCCATGCCTATTAAAAACAAACATAAGAAAAAATGGAGCTTTTCTTCATATGATAAACAATGTCTTTCTCAAACCATGAGCCAGCATTATTTGTAATCAGGATAAATTATAGGCCTTCCCAATAAGATTATGGATAGAGTAAGGATGTCCATTTTCACCATTACTATATGATATAGGGCTAGCAATATTAGCTATTGCAATGACAAGAAAAAAAATCAAGCAAATAACCATAAATAGAAAAGAAACAAAATCATCACTTTTTTGCAAATGCTGCAATGGCTTACTTGAAGAACCCTAGAGAGTCAACAAAAAAAATCTAACTGAAAAAAATTGACAACTGCAGCAAAGTTGAAGGATCTAAAATAAAAACATACACAGTATCATCTCTGTATATTATTGAGAAAATCCAGCAGGAAAAGATAAAAAGAGAACTTCCATTTAAATTTTCTATATAAAATATAAAATATTTGACTCTACCTGCCAAGGAACTTTTTGAACAGTTACAAAACATTATACAAAACAAAATAAAGACATATATAAATAATTAGAGGAATATAGTTGTTAATGCTATATTTTAGCAGTTAGTAAAAAATAAAGATGCAATTTTTCCCCATCCAAGTTCACCCATATCCTGAAACTTACAGAATGTGGAAATTTATGTATAGAGTATAATCAGAATTCTCCCCACATAATCAAAGCTCTAAAGTCTTGATAAATCATTTTCAAGGTGATATGGTTGAAGAAGATATTCACACCCATCAAGGGGATAACTTTAGCAAGTTGAACTGACTCGTCAGGTCAGCTCTTCTACTTAGAGATGAGAGAACTTTGCCTGTAGAAGTCAAAGGACCTGCCCAAGGCTATACAGATAGTTTACTAGCTAAACTGAGATTTGAACCTAAGATTCCTGACACCTAGTCTAGGTTTCTTTTCCATCTGGTCATTAGAAACTGGGCTGGGGCAGGGAATTTAGCTTCTTGATGGAGCAGAAAGAAAGAGGAAATAAATGAGCACCACACATGGAGTTAAGGTTTGAATCTGGATCTTCAACTACAAATCCAGTGTTTCCCCCCAACATACAATGCTTCTTCTCCAAAAGGGATTAGTAGCTCTCTGCTTCATTAAAAGGGCTGGTTCCAGGACACTCTGGTAGTCTGTAGCTCTTTAGGACAGCCTCCGTAGGCTTAGACCATTTCAGCTCCATACTTTCATTTCTGGGGCTAGTCCAGAGCCAAACCCATCTCTGAGATTGATGTAACAAGGTACTATTCTTTTTAGCCAGTTTAACCTTAACTTCGTGGGTTGACTGTCAACAAGCATTAAGAGCTATGAAAGCAGTCTATTGAAATACCGCCTGCAGTAGTCTAAACATTGCCAAAACCTACAACCACAGCTCAGTGTAGGATAGGGAAAATTAGGGCAATTAATGGAAGCCTCACACTTTGGGCAGGTCCTGTGGTTGCTACTGACTGGCAACTGAGCAGTGACCTCCCTTGGGCTACATATTGCCCTTTCATGACCTCCTTTTAAGGCCCTCCTTAATGTTCATTTTAACCCGATTTCACCTGTATAAAATCATCGAAAGGGTATAAATCCCACAGTGTGATTTACCCTGGTTCTCATATATTTTATAATTTGACTCTGCCCACAGCAGTGATGTGTGCCATTCTGGTTCTCACAAATTCAACTGTATTTCTTTATATAATTTTTTAAAAATTCTGAACTTCAATACCAAATAAAATTAGCATTTCCATTTACACTGTAGAACAGAAAGAGGGGATTGTTCATGAACCTATGAATCTCTTAAATAGAGTTTGCTTTTTCTTTATAAGCAGAGTTAATACATTCAACAAATAATTTTCAAATCTGTCCTGATTGTTTGCAATTCCTTCTGGCCTTCTTTCTGGTTTTCCTCTCATTTGGGTGGAGTTTCTCCTTCCTCAAATGAAAACAAAAGAAAAACAGAATCCTTTAACAAATATGTATAGTTAAGTAAAACAAATTCCCACATGGGTCATGTCTTTTTCTAATCCATTCTGCTATCCTTTTCTGTTTTATGGGTGAATTCATTCCATGAAAGTTCAGTTATGATCTTTAATTGGATATCTTCCTCCACCTTCTTCTCTTATATTTTAGTCCATTCTTTGTTTGCCCTTTGTTCTTCTCTTTACAAAGAAAAAAAAGAATAGTAAGAGAGGGTGTGGTCAGCACATTCCTTCATTATTTGTGACCTCTTCTGAGAACATATCTCTTTCCTTTCTTTATATCTCTGTGCCTGGCACATAGTAGGTGCTTAATAAATTCTTTCTAGATGAGGTGATGTATGTCTGCTCCTCTGAACTTTATTCCCTTTACCCAGATACCAATCATGGTTTCTTAACATTTCTTTCTTTCCTTTCAAAATCCTCTTCACAATCTACCTCTGAGGTTGAAGTTTGTTTTACTTATGATTTATTTCTCCATGAGTGTATATGCCATCTTATCCCACTCCCTTTCCAGTTCCTTACTCTTTTCCTTTTGAGCTGAATGTACTTTGATACCACACTCCTTGTGGATATGTATATATTCTGCTCTCCTGAGACTGAGTCATATGAAAATGAAGTCTTAATGACTGCTGTTCCACTTCTCTCTTCTTCTACATGTATACCCAACCAGACTATGTGAAATAGTAACATTTCCTTTCATTTCTCCACCTTTCTTCACTATCTACTATATCCCTTTTCCCCTTTCCATATATTTTTTTCCCAAAATCATAACAAAAATACCCTCAGGTTCTTATTACTTAATTCCCTCTATAAATCCCTTGATGACATTAGGATTCTAAGGGGATATCTGTTTCTTTTCCTCCTCTTAGAATGTAAGTAAAAATGTCTTCTTTAAATATGGATATATATGCACACACATATGATATATGATATATATTATATTTATATGATTATATAATTATTTATATTATATATGAATATATTGCATGTGTGCATGTATGTGTACAAAGTCCAAAGATTGAAGAGCATCAACCAAATAGTGGGAAATCCAAAGAGAAATCAAAATTTCCAGACTAGATCCACATAAGAAGACATCTATAGACCTGCAAAGATTGGGGAAGAGCCTCCAGCAAGGATGTACCACACAGAACTTTGCAGGAAAGGACTGTGTTGGGACCTGCAGCTACATAGTAAAGTAAGGACCCTTTAGAGACCTATCTGGGCAAGGGGATGAGGATGGGTACCAGGCAAGGATCAGTCCTATAGGGCCTGGGCAACAATAAGTAAGCAACAGTGTCACAGGCCATGATCCCAGAGCAAGATCTTAGATTCAACTCCTTGGCCCAAGTTAGGAGTTGCAGATGAGCAACAAGAAAAGAGCTTAGAACACAGGTCAGTGAGGGCAGTTCTATCCTTCTGACCCTGAATTACCAAAAGGTCAGGAGCCTATAAATCTCAAAACAGGAAGAAGAGGGTCAGACTTTGCTCTAGATCTGTCAGCTTAGAGTGGGCTGGAGGTTTATAACTCTGTGTTGAGTTAGCTAGCCTTGAGATCAATGCAGACAATATTCAATATAAGAGAAAATAGCAGCAAGACCTGAGAATAAAAAAAAAAACAAAACAAAACAGGCTCAAGCAAGGTCCTCAGTATTCCTCCAGAACTGTGCAGAGCTCAACTCCAACATAAAATTCCAAAATGATTAAGTGAGTTTGGTAAAAAACGAGCAAACAAGCAAATCAGATATTTGCAATAAAAAGGCTTTTTATGAAGCCAGGGATGACCAAGACACAGCCCCAAAGAAAGAATAACTCCACAACATGTACATGCAAAGCCTCAAATCAAAATTATAAGTTGGCAACAAGGTCTACTCGAATTCAGGGAAGACATGAAGCCATATTGTCAATCAGTAATTTAAGAAACAAATCTTAGAGAAGTTCATAAGAACATAGATTGAGAGCTATCTTCTTCATCAAGAATATCCTTGTAGGAAGTCGCAAAAAGGTAATATGCAACTATAAGTCAATCCCGTCACTGAACAATAAGTGATGTTCCTTTAGATTAGCAAACGGAAGGCAGCTTTTGAGTATTCTTTGGGAATGAAAGGGGAAAAAAACCTAAAAAAATAAATATACTACTCTACCTTTTACTAGCGTTTTCTTAAAGAAATATAATGGAAATTACAAAAATTGTACCAATAGACTTTTAAATGTGAGAAAAGTACAATATAATTTAGAAGAAAATTAATTTCAAAGTTACAAAAGCATACTATACTAAACCATGAACAGGAAAGCATATCGAAACAGTTCAATTTAGGTTGGAATAGCTGCTATTCCATTTACAACCTGGGTGACCTTGTGTAAGTCATGGCACTTTAGTGCCTCAATTTTCTCACCTGTAAGAAAAGGGAATATGATTCATTGATATTAAAGGTACTTTCTAGCTTTCCAAACCTTATGCTATACTTCCAATTTGAGCCATTACATTTATTAATGCTAACCTTATGTGTAGACAGGGATGAGTTGATAAATGTTTAACAACTGGCTCTCTTGGGGAAAAATGCATGCTCAACACTTTAAAGCTTAATCTCCATTATTAACATTTTCTCATCTAGACTTTCTTAAGTCTAGATAATCCACAAAGTAATAATTAAGTCCTGATTTGTAACATCTGCTGATTTCTGAGGTATAAATGTTCACATTGAAAATGAACAAATGTCTCTCCAACAGAGCGTGTTTGTGCTGGCTTTTGCACATCCCTACCTACATGCCTTAGACCCTTTCAAATGTTCTGTCTTCTCCATGCCAGCTTATTATCTCAGAAACTAAACGGTTAAATGTCACAACAATACTTCCTTATTACCATGAATACACATATCTGGGTATAGGCCTGAAGTTCACTTGGTCTGTTGCTTATCTTCTAAACCAATTAGCTTTTCCACTGATAACCTCCATTAACCTACAGTACAACTTTCTCCAGCCCTCCCTAATCAAGTTTTCTGATCTGTCTTTTATACTAGAGACCCCATGATGTCATTCCATCTGTCCCAGCTGGGTATGTGATTCAGCACTTTACAACCTGAATTTCCTTTTTTTTTTTTTTCTTTTTAAAGGAGGTGGACTATTTTGTAACAAAACCAAACATATGCTAAGCACATTTAATCCATCAAATACCACAAATATAAGTTAAACAAAGATGAGAAAAGAAAATAGATTTCCTCACAGCCCTCTCAGTAGTTTTCAGCCAAGACACCCCAAGATGGTGCAGGTGGAAAGATCAAACCCTTCCACACCGAGGGAAGAGGCCCGGAGTTAAAGTTGGACAACCTTTTGGAAGAACTCTTAAGAGACAGTGGGATGCCTCGGCTCTAGGCCCAGAACTTCCTGGCCTAGAAGAGATAACAGAAGAAAACCCTTTCCTTTCTTACAAGTTGGAGCTCTACACAAGTATGTTATTCTCCTAGTGTTTCCCCTCTCTCATGCACAAAAAAGTCAGAAGCTCCTGTCCTAGAATCCAGGGAAGCTATGAGCTCTTCTGTAGCAGAGTATCATCAAAAGTTAGGACAATTGAGGCTTTTATATTACTTTCCAAACATGCTTCTGGCCCCAAGGAAGTATAACACAACCATTTTCAGCGCAAAGCAGCTGTTTTTTGTTGGCTATGGCTCTACATGAACTTTCAGAACGTTATGTTGGCCGTTCTTTAAAAAGAACAAGAAAAAGGAAGAAAAGAAAAGAAAGAAAAAAACAAGACACATACAAGACCCCCAACACTAGTGTTTTCTGAGCACAACTTGAAGCTGTTGTCCACCAAGCATGAAAACAATATATTTAAACAAATTATGGAGCTCCAAAGCTACAGTCTTCAAAGGACATTGACCTCCCACCTTTGCCATGGCAAAGCTTCTTTCATGAAAAATGAATTTAGGACTGATTATATGACAAGCTGCTTCCAATCAAGCTATATTATTGAAGACTCAAAGAAAATATTAGTAAAGAATTGATTCAGAGTGTACTTCCTCTGATTAAGAATTAACATACTAGCTGTGTCACTTAACAAACATTTAGCGAGTGCTTCCTATGTGTCAGGCACCATGCTAAGATGCCATGGGGACATAAAAGGACAGTGGCAAAATGGGAAAGGGAAAAAAAAGGAGAAAGCATTTATGTAGAACCTACTATGTACTAACACTGAGCTAAGCACTTTACAAATATTATCTCATTTGATCCTCACATCAAACCTGGGAGGTAGGTGCTTTTTATCCTCATTTTATAGTTGAGGAAACTGAGGCAAACAAAGGTTAAGTGATTTGTCCAGGACCACACACTAGTGTTTGAGGCTAGATTTGAATTCCAGGCTTCTTGACTCCAGGTCCAGACTCTATCCAATGTACCACTTAGCTGCCCCTAAAAGCACCATAGTACCTTCTAGGAGATTGATTACATTCTAGTGGGAGAAACAACATGTAAACAACTGTGTGCCCAAAAGGTATAGACAGGATAAATGAAAGGAAAACTCAGAGGGAAGGCACTATCATTGGGGAAAATTAAGAAAGGTCTCTTGCTGAAAGTGATATTTGGATTTACAGTCACTTAACTTCTCTTGGAGCAGCTGACTGGCACTATGGATAGAGTGTTGGACCTGGAGTAAGGAAGACTCATATTCCTGAGTTCAAATCTGACCTCAGACACTTTCTACCTATGAAATCCCTGGGTAAGTAAGTCACTTAATCCTTTTTGCCTAAAATTTCCCTTCTATAAAATGAGCTGGAGAAGGAAATAGCAAACCAGTCTAATATCTTTGCCAAGAAAACTCCAGAAAAGGGGTCATGAATAAAAATACAGAAGGAAAACAACTGCTTGACCACATGGGTTGATGAGGATATAATTAGGGATGTAGACTCTTAAAGATCACTCTAGTGCAAATATCAATAATACGGAAATAGGTTTTGCTCAATGACACATGTAAAACCCAATGGAATTGTGCTTTGGCTATGGGAGGGGGGTAGGAGGAGGTGAGAGAAAAACATGAATCATGGAACCATGGAAAAATTTTCTTAATCAATTAAATAAAAAAATTTTTAAAGGGGTCATGAAGAGTAAGACATGACTGAATAGATCTCTCTAAGTCTTAGTATATTTATCTATAAAAAAAAGAATATTGAACTGTATGATCTCTAAGTCTCTTTTCAGATTTAAAATTCTGTGGATTCTGTGGCTCTTTCTATTCACCCCTTGTCCAAATGAAATCATATCATTTAGCACAAATGCATTATCCTTTATTCTTTCTCTTATGGCTCCATTACAGTAGCCCAAGAATGACTAAGGAATGGAGGGATAGTTTTCTGGTAATAAGCATGTTATATCATCTCCCCAGCACCAAATCCAATGGCTTTTTTTTAGACCTCAAATTGCTTGAGTCTTTTGTAGTAATTGAAACTGCTGACCACTCCCTCCTTTAGAATAAATGCATGGTCTACTCAAAAAGAGCTCTGCATTTGGAGTAAAAATCTAGGTTTCAATCTTAACTCTGTTTTCTCTCTCTCTCTCTCTCTCTCTCTCTCTCTCTCTCTCTCTCTCTCTCTCTCTCTCTCTCTCTCTCTCTCTCTCACACACACACACACACACACACTCTACCCTTATAATTATCAGTCAATAACAGTTAATAAATATTGTGTCAAGTAAATTCCATACACTGTGTTAAGTTCTGGTAATATAAAGAAAGGCCAAAGACAGCAACTGCCATCAAGAAGCTCATTATCTAATAGACTGATCAGGTCCATTGTTCTAATTTCTTTTCAATAACGATATCAAATATAAAAAGATAATTACATTCGAGTAGGAAGAGAATGAAACATATTTTCTACTATTTCATTTCCAAGCCTTTTACTAGTGGTCTATTCTTCCTAAATGATCTGGAGAAAAAATTAGTATATAGATTTATGTTACATCTAATTAATAATTCCTAAGCCTGGCATATATGGTTTTCTTCATGCTACATAGATAATGTTTTTCTTTCTGGCAATATCCAAACTATGCTTCCAGATTTTTGGTCCTTCTCTGCCTCTCATTAGAACCTAGACTTCCCACCTGTGGAACCTAGGGTGCTAATAGATAAGCTTTTGCCTTAGATTGCCTAAAACTAGGCTACCATACCACTTCCCAGACATCCCAGAATCCTGTGTGTGAACTTTCTGCCAAATTCACTTCCAACTATACCTTCCCTATATATGTGTTCTTCTCCCATTATAAGAAAAGCTTCTTAAGGAAAGGCTTTCTTAAATTTTTATTGTTATTCCCAGCATTTAGACTAGTGCTTGGTTCATAGTAAATGCTTCCTATGTGTCTTTTTATTTACTTAGTTGTGAGAAAGTGGTTGTTATTCAATCATATCCCGTTCATGACCCCATTTGAAGTTTTCTTGGCAAAGATACTAGAATAATTTATTATTTCCTTCTCAAGTTCCTTTTACAAATGAAAGAAACTTAGATAAAGAAGGGTAAGTGACTTGCCCAGGGTCACCCAGCTAGTGTCTAAAACCAGAATTGAACTTGGGGAAAATGAATCTTCCTGACTCCAGCCCCAGCACTCTATGCACTGTGTCCCTTCACTGCCCTGTGAGTAAGTAGGCAAGCCTTTTAAATTCTCTAAGTTACAGTTTCCTTATTTATAAAATAAATGGGCTGGATTTTGCTATTGATAAGATACCTTCCAATCTTATATCCTTTGAACCTTCTGAGGAAAGATAGGTAATATTCTTTGAACTTAAATTCTATAAGAGTATTCTGCCCAAGATGTATGAAAAACTGTTAATAACAAAATTCTGAAAAATTTTTATTTAAAAAGTTATATTATCCAAATTGTGTCCCTCCCTTCTTCCCTTCTCCTTCCAAGGGCTGGCAATCAATTCATTCTGGGTATTATCAGTCAAAACATATTTCTATATTATTCATTTTTTAAGTGAATAATCTAATGGGAAGATAGGATTAACTCTCCCCTTGTCTATCTTTAGCTAAACAAATCAAGAATTTAAAGTACCCCTACTTATCATTAAGTTCACAAGTCACTTATTAGAGTAAGGTCATACCTCCAAAGGCCACTGTCCACCACCACCCTGCCCTTGGGCAGTGCTAGGCAAATTGAAAGACTGCCAGTGGTTTCTATGAAGAAGGGGGAGTGACAAGTAGTGATGAGGAAAAAGGAGCATAAAAGAAGAGACCAGCATGATCTAGGAATTCATTCCTTTCCTGGCATTTGGAGAGATTGGCTGAGATTCCTGCCTTGGCTTTGGAGGAAGCTGCATTGTTGGAACTCTGGCTGAAGACACCACCAGGACTTCTGGCTGAGGATTACTGGGGAATTTATGTGGAGATGCTGAGCTGTACTTCACTAGAGAAGGACTGGTAGGCTTGTGAGAAATCAGAAATCTGTCTCTTTACCTACATTTTACACTTTCACTCTTTCTACCTCTTTATAAATAAAAGTTGTTAAAAGTCATTTTGACTTAAGCTACAATATTTTAAAATCAGTGACCACGATATTACTTTATAACTCTCTTAGTAAAAAACCTAAATTTAAAACTTACACTAATAAAACCAAAATTCCAAAACACATTCTGAAACAAACATGTGCTAAATTATATACTTTCATCTGCATTCCTATTCCAATAGTTCTTTCTCTAGAGATGGGTAGCATTCTTTTTTCCTAAGTCCCTTAGAATTGTCCTGGATCATTGTATTGGTATTACTGGATAAAGGGGTATGCATTCTTTTATAGCCCTTTGGGCATAATTCCAAACTACCCTCTAGAATGGTTGGCATATCCTTTGACCACTTATCAATTGAGGAATGACTTTATCTATATTAAATTAAAATTAAATTAAATTAAAAAGCTTTTATACAAAAAAAACAATGTAGCTTGCTAGAAAGGAAAGAACAAACTGGGAAAAAATTTTATAACAAATTTCTCTGATAAAGATCTAATTTCTCAAGTATATAAAGAACCAAGTCAACTTTATAAGAATCCAAATCATTCCCCAATTGATAAGTGGTCAAAGGATATGAATAGGCAGTTTTCAGATAAAGAAATCAAAGCTATTAATAATTATATGAAAAATGTTGTAAGTCCCTCTTGATTAGAGAAATGCAAATTAAAATAACTCTGAGGTACTACTTCACACCCATCAGATTGACTAATATGACAGTAAAGGAAAATGTTAAACATTGGTGGTGATGTTGCATAATTGGGACACTATTGCATTGTTGGTGGAGTTATGAACTGATCCTAACATTCTGAAGGGCAATTTGGAATTATGCTCAAAGGGCTATAAAGGAATGCATACCTTTTGATATAGTAATAGCACTACTAGATCTCTATCCTAAAGAGATAAAAAAAATGGGAAAGGACCTGTTTGTACAAAAATATTTATAGCTGATTTTTTTTTTGTGGTGGCAAAGAAATGGAAATGAAAGAGATGTCTCTCAGTTGGGGAATGCTTGAATAAATTGTGATATCAGGGCAGTTTTCTTTGTTAATTATTTTTTATAACATGATGTCTAAACTTTTTTGTTATCATGACTTTCAGGTAGTCCAATTATACTTAGATTGTCTCTCTTGGATCTATTTTCCAGGTCAGTTGTTTCTTCAATGAGATATTTCATATTTTCTTCTATTTTTTCATTTTTTAAATTTTGTTTTATTGTTTCTTGATGTCTCATGAAGTAATTTTCTTTTATTTGCCCAATTCTAATTTTTTTTTGTTTTTTTTTTTTTAAACCCTTAACTTCTGTGTATTGGCTCCTAAGTGGAAAAGTGGTAAGGGTGGGCAATGGGGGTCAAGTGACTTGCCCAGGGTCACACAGCTGGGAAGTGTCTGAGGCCGGATTTGAACCTAGGACCTCCCGTCTCTAGGCCTGGCTCTCAATCCACTGAGCTACCCAGCTGCCCCTCTAATTTTTAAGAATGAATTTCTCCTATGACCTCTTGATCCTCCTTTTCTATTTGGTGCATTCTACTGTTCATGGAACCCTTTTCTTCATTGGATTTTTTTTGCCTCTTTTTTGAGTTGGTTCTGTTTTGTAGAAAACTCTTTTCCTCACTGAATTTTTGTTCTTTTTTCTAGTTGACCAATTTTGCTTTTTAAGCTATTATTTTCTTTTTCCATTCCTTTCATTTCTTTTCCCAATTTTTCTTCCACCTCTCTTATTTGATTTTTGAATTCTTTTTTGAGTTATTCTAGCGCCTGAGAACAATTCCCATTTTTCTTTGAAGTTTTGCATATGGTTGCTTGGATCTCAGCATCCCCTATTGACTCTGTGTCTTGTTCTTTGTCTCCATAGACACTTTCTATGGTAAGGTGTTTCTTTTGTTGTTTGCTTATTTTTCTGGCCTTTTTTTTGCCTATGAACTGAGAATTCTGAAGGCTGCTAAGTCAGTCCTCTGCTGATGACTTGCAGGACTCAGCACTCTGAGATATTTTGTCATGGGGCTAGGGATTCACCTGCAGTGCAGGTTTGAAAGGGCCAAGCATTTTGGACTTCTGGGCTACACCAGGGCTTGGGATGTAAGGGAGTGGGGACGAGGTATGGGGTGTTCTGTTGTTGTTGTAGGCAAGATTCTGGGAACTAGAAGTTGTCCTATGCCCAGTTGGCTTATGACTAGTGCAGTCCATGGGGGCCAGTACTCCTCTGTGTGCAATTTTATTTCTGGTTCCACCTTATCCCATGGAAATAGACTCTCTATACCTACCTTTCATGTTGTTTTCCTCAAGATATCCCCTTCTCTCAATCTTGCTATTGGTTTTTGACACCTGCTGTTTTGAGGCACTTTTTAAGATTGGTTTGGAAGAACTGTCAGAGTGGCAGTTTTTGCTGCTATTAAGTCACCATCTTCAGATTTTTTATTTCGGAATAATATTTGGAAGAAGATTATAAAAAGGGGGAAATTCCTCTTAATTAGGAAGAAAAATGAAAATAAAAGAGAAATATATATGTGTGTATATATATGTATATATACAGATGTGTATATATGTTCTCTCTATATATGTATATTTATATATATATATGTAAAACATATACATACACAACCAACTTAGATTTAAAAGACTATGTAAAGAAGATGGAAGCAAGGGTAATTAGCAGTATGAATAAAGAAGTATGACAAGGTAGAGTTAGGAGTGACAACTTCAGGATGAGACTGGCAAAGCAAGGAAAGGACCAGAAAAAAAGATTTTTACATTTTAAAGTTTTATCAGGGAAAGAAAAGGTAGCTATGGTAGGGGATAGAGAACCAATTTTAAAGTTAGAAATCTCTGACCCATACTAGCTGTGTAACCTTGGATAAGTGACTAAAGATTTTAAATTGCAAAGTAGGTGTCAGCCTTCATCAGTAGAGGAAGTTTATTCAATGGGAATTCTCTTAATTGATTAAATCATAGGCATGGGGGGGAATATAGGAAAAGAGAAGGATTAAAATAGGGATAGGCTTGTGACTGAAGGATTAGATCAGTGATTCCCAGAATGGGTGCCACCACCCCCTGGTGGGTGCTGCAGCGATCCAGGGGGGCGATGATGGCCACAGGTGCATTTGGGGGCAGTGAATAACTCTAAGGGGGTGGTGATAGTATGTGACAGGGGGACCTAAGTAATATTTTTTCTGGAAAGGGGGCAGTAGGCCAAAAAAGTTTGGGAACCACTGGATTAGATGATAAATCAAAGTTGGGATCACTGACAGTTTGAAGACCTTATTCTCTTACTTAAAAAAAAATTCAAATGTCAATATCTGCTCTTCTCTAGTTCTATATTAATTGTTCTCATTCTGTGCTATCTTTGTCAATTCTGGGCTTATCAATCACAATCTACTAGTTCTTTTGGTATTTAAAGAGTTCAGTTGAGTCAAACATTTTGAATTCATGATGCAGAGAAAAATGAGCAGAACCAGGAGAACACTGTACACAGAGACTGATACACTGTGGCACAATCAAATGTAATGGACTTCTCTATTAGTAGCAATGCAATGATCCAGGACAATCCAGAGGGACTTGTGAGAAAGAATGCTATCCACATCCAGAGAAACAACTTTGGAAGTAGAAATTCAAAAGAAAAATATATGATCAATCATGTGGTTTGATGGGGATATGATTGGGGATTTTGACTTTAAATGATCACTCTATTGCAAATATTGATAACATGGAAATAGGTTTTGAACAATGATACATGTATAACCCAGTGGAATTGCTCATCAGCTCTGAGAAGGGGGAGGGAGAAGGAGAGGGAAAGAACATGAATCATGTAACCATGGAAAAATATTCTAAATTAATTAATTAGCTAATAAAATAAAAACTTGAATCCAACAAGTGCATACTGGTGAATTCTTACAGCTTCTTTATTCATCTTGGGTTATCAAGACTGACAGCACTTTTTGTCAGTTCTTTTCATTCCAAAGGCAAATTCTCTTTGGGAAAGAAAAAGCAATGAAATGAGAAATGAGCATCAATGCATTTCTTCACTCTATCAAAATTCTAGAATGCATTAAGAGAGGAATATTTTGTAAATATCTAGAAAAGGAAGAAGAAATAAACACACACACAAACACTACATGGCTTTATCAAGAATAGGTCATGCTAAGCTGATTTTATTCCCTTTTTTGATAGACCAGATAACTAATCTGGTAGATTAGAGAAATGCAGGCATGGAGATGACCAACATTTTCATCAAGATGTAAAATATTTCAAGCCACTTTTACAGAAACAATAAAACTACATGGGCTAGACGACAGCACAGTGAGCTAGAATTAACACTAGTTGAATGACCAGTTTTATTAATTAATTAACTAATTAATTAATTTTAAACACTTAACTTCTGTGTATTGGCTCCTAGGTGGAAGAGTGGTAAGGGTGGGCAATGGGGGTCAAGTGACTTACCCAGAGTCACACAGCTGAAAAGTGTCTGAGACCGGATTTGAACCTAGGATCTCCCATCTCTAGGCCTGACTCTCAATCCACTGAGCTACCCAGCTGCCCCTGAATGACCAGTTTTAAAGGCTACAACCACTGTATAATAAATAGTTCAACATTAATTCATGAAGTGATCTCTAGAAAAGCATCTTAGGGAGCTGTTTTGGGGCCTCTCCTATTTAATAATTTCATTAATGTTTGGATATGTACATAGAAAAAAGCCTTATCAAATTTCCAGATGACACTAAATTAGAAATAAGTAATATACAATGATAGTCAGTATCCAAAATGGGCTAAGACAATGGGTTGATCAAATTTAATGGAGACAAATGTAAAGTCATGTAGTTGGGGTCTAAAACAACAGAGTTCACAGATGCCAAATGAGAAAGGCATGATTAGGCAAAAGTTTATTCAGAAAAAGGTCTGCAAATTTAGGGTGTAACAGCAGTTTAATATGGTAGCAAAAAATAAGTTATTGCGATCTTGGGCTGACTGAAAATAGGCATAGTTCCCAGGAATAAATATATGGTACTATAGTCTTGTTGCATTCTACCTTGGTCAGAAAGTATCTAGAACACTGTATTTAGTTCTTTTTTTTTCTTTTTTTCTTTTCTTTTTTTTAAACCCTTACCTTCTGTCTTGGAGCCAAAATTGGCTCCAAGGCAGAAGAGTGGTAAGGGTAAGGCAATGGGGGTCAAGTGACTTGCCCAGGGTCACACAGCTAGGAAGTGTCTGAGGTCAGATTTGAACCTAGGACCTCCTGTCTCTAGGCCCGGCTCTCAATCCACTGAGCTACCCAGCTGCCCCTATTTAGTTCTGAGCAACATAATTTAGAGGGTCATTGAAAAATTAGAGTCAAGAAGAGAACAAAGAGTAAGGGTCTCAAATTCATTTTATGTGAGGATTGCTTAAGGGAGCTAAACATATTTACCTGGAAAGAGATATAGTTCAGAGGACTATACCAGTTATATTCAAGTATTTGAAAGATTATCATATTCAGGATATTTTAGATCTACTCTATTTGGCTCCAGAAGATAGAACTAGGAAGAACAGGGCTAAACAAAATAGATTTAATGTCTGCAAAGAAGAAAATTAAGCCTTGAGGTGAGAAGAAGCTTCCTGACAATCAGAGCTCTCCAAAGCTAGAATGGGCTGCCCCAGGACATAGTGTATTCCCCATAGTGGAGATCTTCAAGTAAATGCAGAATGACCAATTTCTTATATGTAGTTAGAAATAAGAATTATTTTTTTAATATGATAGAACTAGACAGTCTTGGCTCCTTCTAATTCTGTAATTCTATTATTTATGGTCCTCCCTTAATTTAAAAGATGACATACTTATTTGGTTTTCCTTCTACCCTTCTAACAGCTCTTCCTTTGCTTTATTATCTTACTAACCCTTAAATTAAGTGTTTCTCAAAGATCTATCTTTAGCTCTCTCCTACTCTTTTTCTCTTCACACTTTCACATCTATAATTTCAATATCGCCTCTATACAGGTGAATGTGATACCTCTATCTCCAGCCTCCAAAGCTCTAAATTCACTTCTCCAACTGCCTACAAACAACACTACCTGGATGCACTGGCATCCCCCTCTCAATCTGTAGTTCAGACTATTATTTTCTCAATCAAAAATTGTTACTCCTTCTGACTTCACTACTTCCATCAGTATGTGTTAAGATTTTCAGTCTTCCATGTTGAAAATCTTGAGATTATCTTTGACTTTTCCTTCTCCATTGACTCCTCTCTGTTCCTTTTCTTATATCTGAATCATTCCAAATCTATCCACTCCATCTCCCTCATCATACTGCAATATCTTACTAACACATCTTCCTACATCTACCATCTTCACTACTTTAATCTATTCTCTAACCCCCCACCACACTAATTATTCTTCTGAAAAGTTCTGTTCATGCCATTCTTTACCCAAAAATCTTCAGTGGCTCCCTTACTGAATAAAGTTTAGACTCCTTTGTGTAGTATTTCAGGCACTACAAAATGAATGTATGACTATTTTCCTTTTCTATCCTAAACTTGTGACTATTTCCCTCTATATATTCTATGTCCCAGACAAACTGTACCACTCTCTGACCTATGCTTTCCCACCTCTGTCTTGGCTAAAACTATTTCTTCTACCTGGGATGTTCTCTCTCTCCCTCTTGACAAAGACATCCATTAACAAATAGTAATGGGATCAGAAAGAACTATTGACACAACTACCACTGATGTGGCATTGTCAGTTCCTTAACCTATCACACAACTCACATGCACACAAATTTATCAGATAAACATACAACAAAGTGGCTTACAAATGCAGACATTCAGGAAAAGCTACTAAGGAAGAACAAATTCTTCAAAGCTATGCTGTTCTGTCACAGAGAAGTTTCACCTATCATTCTTGTTTTCCTTATAGCCAAAACAATCAACTCTGCAGGAATAGACTGACGACTAATTTAGAAATACTAAACTAGTGGCTTAGGCTCCCCCTACTCTTATATAAGTATCTATTATTAAGGCACAATAGTTTTCCATCACCAGCAGAAGCCACAGTTTGTTCAGCCATTCCCCAATTGAAGGGCCTACCCTCATTTTCCAGTTTTTTGCCACTCCAAAGAGCATGGCTATAAATATTTTCGTATATGTCTTTTTCCTTATGATCTCTTTGGAGTATAGACCCAGCAGTGGCATGGCTGGATAAAAGGGCAGATAGTCTTTTAGTGCCCTTTGGGCATAGTTCTAAATTGCCATCCAGAATGGTTGGGTCAATTCACAACTCCACCAGCAATGCATTAATGTCCCAATTTTGCCACATCCTCTCCAACATTTATTACTTTCCTTTGCTATCATGTTAGCTGATATGCAAGGTGTGAGGTGGTACCTCAGAGTTGTTTTGATTTGCATTTCTCTAATTATAAGAGATGTAGAATTTTGGGGACAAAAATCTACTATTTGACAAAAACTGCTGGGAAAATTGGAAAGCAGTATGAGAGAGATTAGGTCTAGATCAACTTCTCACACCCTACACCAAGATAAATTCAGAATGGGTGATAGACATGAATATAAAGAAGAAAACTATAAGTAAATTAGGTGAACACAGAATAGTATACTTGTCAGATCTCTGGGAAAGGAAAGTTTTTTAAACCAAGCAAAAGTTAGAAAAAAATTTTAAAATGCAAAATAAATAATTTTGATTACATTAAATTAAAAAGTTTTTAAACAAACAAAACCAATGCAACCAAAATTAGAAGGGAATCAACAAAATGGGGAAAAATATTTATAACAAAAAACTCTGACAAAGGTCTAATTACTCAATATTGTACAAAAAAAAATCAAGCTATTCCCCAATTGATAAATGGGCAAGGGACATGAATAGGCAATTTTCAGATAAAGAAATCAAAACTACCAATAAGCACAAGGTCTTATAATCATTTAACCCCTCTCAACAAACTTTATCTTAAGGTCCTTCTGTAATGATGGAGTTGTAAGGTGCTTCATGGACTTCCACAAGGGCAATCTAGCAGAAGTGCATTGCCCAGATCTCCAGTCGAAGTTGGGATAGTATAATTTACCCACTGAGCAAGCCAGCAGAGCAATCCAATTTTAGCTGTACATCAGGAAATCAAGATCTTCAACTCACCTCCGCTAGTCTATTGCCAACTTTTTCCTATTCTGATTATGGGACCACATATACTTTTGGGCTAGAAGATCAGGATCTCTTTCCTTTGAAATCATCACTTCATTCTCTTTAACTCAGCCTTGGATGCTCAACACATTCCCAACTCCCTCAGTCACTTCTGCCCTCTGATTGGGGAGACATAGGGTAGAGCAATAAACTTTTCCCAAAGCTAACCTTTATAGAGGGCAGGATCTGAAATTTGCAAATCACTATTCACTTTCCATCTACAGTTTTGCTTAGTTTGAACTCTTAAAGAATGAGCTGCCTCCATTCTGGGTACTGGTGTCTTTCTCACACACATGCTCACACACACACACTCCAGCTGGAACTGCCTTTCTTTTTCTTATTTGCATTCCCAGAATATAGCACAATGCCTGACACATAGCATGTGTTTAATAAATGTTTATTGAATTGAACTTAAAATCCATATTTTAAACCCAAGTCATAACATGCTTCATATTACTGACTGAGAAATTTGTCGTTATCAGATGTTGGGGCAAGTCTCTTGCCTTCTTTGCTGCATTCCCTACTCTTGATTTCAAGCTCCCCATCTTCTTCCAATGATTTATGCAGTCAACTAATTGTATAAGTATGTCAATTATACCTGCAAGTTTATTTAAAGATAGAGAATACTTCTTACAAGCCTGAAATAGCTCTTGACTAGTGGGATTCATTCATGTATGTAAATAATCATCTCTTTCCCTCCGTATACCTAATGTATACAAAAGCATTCCATTTCCTTTAAGACTTTTCAAATATTATCAGGAAACTGACACTTAAACCCTGGTAATCTCTCAGCAAGCATTAACCTTCTCCTATAAAAGGAATTATCCAATTCGGTCCCCATTCCCTTCCCCCATAATTTTTCAAGAATGTAGAATATCCTAATTGAGTTAATTGCAAGTTTTGGGGGGTAGACTTATAAACTTCACATTGATCTAGGAAGACTAGTGTCTTCTTCTGCTGTCCATGGAAGTCATCAGAATCTCTGGAACTGGAGAAGGGCTTTAGACTCTTTGGCTGTTGACTATCCCACAGCTTCTGGCATAGAAATGCTCAGGAGAGCTGAGGAGAATTTAAAAGGCATTGTCAAGTGCACAGCTATCACAAAACTTATGATATAGACTTCCTGTTGCCAAGCCCTATAGTGTACTCTGTGCTTATTGCTCTGGGCAGCTTCTAATACACTCTGAAGAATTTTTCAAGTACACATATAATACAATATAAAGAAATTCAAAGACACATAAGAAGTTACTTAAGAATACAACTCACCAGAGCTTTGTGGCTTTAGTTTAAAGAGGTTTCACTTATCTCTCTTATTCTTCCTTTTATCAACAGACAGCTCTGCAGTCACAGTGTAAGGACCAGCTTAGGAATACCAGTCCAAAGATTTGGGCCTGCAGACAGCCTCAGAGAGAAAGAGTGGCTGATGCCTTTGTTAATACTCTTGGTAGCAGCTTCTACTTTCTTGATTCCATGGTTCAATTATCTCTCTTCCCCTGATTTTGGTGATTCTAACCTCCAATTCTAAAACATTAATGCGTGCTATTTTATGTCCACTAGAGTTTTACTCTGATACTTCATCAGAATATATGGCAATGACTTGGAATTCTCAAAGATTCTCAAAAAAATCCTACCAAATTGGAAAGAGCTTGGAGAATGAGCCTTGTGAATGATGAGCTTTATTTCTCTTGCCTAATGGTCTATCTATCTAAATTCAGTGCAGGACATCACCAGGTTGTCTGCATGAGAGTGAGTTTTTCTTTTTCTCTACAACTCTCAAAGAAATTAAGTTAAAGAGAAGCTGTGATAAGCATCAATGGAAGGAATACCCACACAGATAAAATGATAGATCTTTGAAATATTGAAGCTTTTTATATTATACTTTTCTTCATGTCATATCCTCCTATTCAACTTTTGGTTCCAAAAAGGCAAGAACCATGTCTTTTTTATTTTTAATTTAATTTTTTTTAACAATTATATGTAACAACAAACTTACATGCAAACTTTCTGAAGCTACATGATCTAAATTGTCTCCACTCCTGAAGCCGGCAAGCAATTTGATCTGGGCCACACATGAACCACCATGCAAAACACATTTCTACATAAAAAACCATGTCTTAATTAAGCTTTGTACCACCCTTAGGACATAGCATAATTCTTGACACGTAAAAGGCATTCAAAAATGTTTGCTGAATCAAACTGTATTATTATTTTTGTCATCATAATCATTAGTAAATGAATTTATTGTTCTAATTCACAGTTATGATTTGAATTAGGAAACAAAGCCATGTTTAAAATCATATGATAGTCTAATCCTTAAACACTACAGAAGTGTTAAAGTGACTTCAAGAGTCATTATTCTTTGTCTGTGAACATCCAAAGACCCCACAAAGGGCCTTTGTTTAGAAAACAAAACACAATAAATTCCTAGCAGGTATCTAAATAGTCCCCTCCTCCCCCATCAGACTGAATTTATTTCACTTTTATTCCAATGTCAGTGATGCTGACATTCGGCTGTAATATCCTTATTTGAACATTCTACTCCAGTGATTCCCAAAGTGGGAGCCACTGTCCCCTGGTCCAGGAGGGGCGGTGATGGCCACAGGTCCATTTATCTTTCCTATTAATTGCTATTAAAATTTTAAAAACATTAATTTCCACCTCAGCCACTTCCCAGCTGTGTGACCCTGGGCAAGTCACTTGACCCCCATTTGTCCACCCTTACTAATCTTCCACCTATGGGACAATACACCAAAGTACGAGGGTTTAAAAAAAAAACAAAAAACAAAAAAACAAACAAAAAAACCCCATTAATTTCCAGGGGGCTAAGTAATATTTTTTTCTGGAAAGGGGGCAGTAGGCCAAAAAGTTTGGGATCTACTCTGTACAACAATGTTCATGTACCTAGTGGCACCCTAGACTACCAAACAACCCACACAATACTCAGCAAGATCCAAGCTTCAAGATTCTTTGGCAAACTTACTGTCTTGCTCTTCAGTATCCACCAAGCTTGGGACAGTTGTTAAAGGCAAATTCCCAAAATGTATTAGCTAACCAGGCAAAGACTAGTCTTTTCTACATTCTGTGAAATATTCAGTTTGCATGGCTGACATCAAAGTAAATAGTCATATTGTTGGGGAAAATGCAAACACAATGAAATCACTGGTGCTCTTGACATTAAGCTACTATGTAAATATATGAAAGACTTTGTTTTCCTAAGAAACACTATTTATGATTGCATCCAAGCGGGATATTTTTCCTTATAATTCTCTCTTGACTCCCTTCCAACCTGCCCAATCATTTTATGACTGTTTTGTTTGAGATCTTCTGGTATAGACCCCAGAATATATTTTGAAGCAGCTGTGTTGTTTTCTTCCCCTTTGAGTAGTTAAATTTGATATTGTATCATATAATTTTTTATTAGGAACTTCAATACTTTGAACTTCGGCAACTTTACCAAGAGGAAAAAACAGAGAGAAAAGGACAAAGACAGAGAGGTAGAGAGGATACAAATACTCACTAAACATTATTTACGTTACTCCAAATTTTCTTCCAATCTCTATTAAAGAATATACATATATATATATATACATATATATGTTATTGTTTAGTTGTATTTCAAAGTAGTTGATTTAAAAAGGTGCCTGGCATCACTCTAGGACATAAGAAGAATGTAGGTAAAAAGCATATTGAGTATTAGATTACATGGCTTTCTGGATTGCTACATTGTTTTAACATGGCAATGTTACATTCAATTCTACTGTGGAATAATTTATATTACATTAGTTTGGACTTGCTTTTGTGTTTGCTCTATCTTCCCTTTCCCTTACCCCCATAAGATCGCAGGCTAGGAAATAACATAATCTCTTTCTTGCCTATCTCACCATGATGCCCCTCCTCAGGATGTGCACTTAGTAAATGCTAACTGACTGGCAGTTGGATTAAAACAGTCTGGAATGTGTCCCATTCAGCTACAACGAACCCAATTGCCCGCAAATTGCCTTTACACTGCCAGTCTGAATAAATAGCACAACTTCATGTTTTGCTCCAGAGCCCAGAATTACACTTACAACAAACTCACTCAGAGCCATACAATGAGAGAATGGGAATTGGGGCAAGCCCTATCCCCTGGGATGCCCTGGACCTTCATACCTGTGCTGGTGCTCCTGTAAGACTTGATAAATGCTGATAAGAAAAGTTTGGTTTTTAAAGGTCCCCATGACACAATCCTTGTAGATTCGAAACTCAGCAGCAGTTACAGCCTCTCCCTCAGGAATCTGGGACAAGTTGAACTTGAATTCCTTGTGATGGCGTTGGCGAGGGGAGAATTCCTTGTCATATTCCACTATAAGATTAAACAAGAGAAAGTGATAGTCATTGTTACTTCTCTAAATACCACATGAGAACCTTATTAAAGTTTTACAGTTTCACCTAATTTTTGCCAATTCCCACTTGTGAAATTCATCATACAGTTAGTAGGTTATCTAAAACATTTGCTTTTTCTTCTCCTATCTCTGATGACTCATTTCAGATAAGTACTGGAAAAAAGAAGAGGAGAAAGACACATGATTTCTAAAATCCCTTGAGGCTCTAAAACTTACTGAAACAGCCAGGTGATATTGTAGGAGTGGTGACCTTAGAATCTGGAAGATTTTGAGTTTAAATCCTTACCAAGATACTTATGAGGCTGTGTAACCTCTGGCAAGTCACTTGAACTTTCTGAGTCATTAAAATGAAAACTTCTTGAGGGCAGGGACTATACTGTTTGCCTCTTTTTGTACTCTAGCACTCAGCACATGTTTTTCAGCCATTTCGATCTTGCCCAATTCTCTATGACTCCATTTGGGGTTTGCTTGGCAAAGATACTGGAATAGTTTGTCATTTCCTTCTCTAGCTCATTTAACAGATGAGGTAATAGAGGCAGAGTTAAGTGACTTTCCCAGGGTCACATAATTAGTAAGTGTTTGAAGTCATATTTGAGCTCAGGTCTTCCTGACTTTAGATCCCAGCACTCTATGCTTTTTTACATCTAAAAAATGTCAAATGAATGAATGAACTCCAGTTTCCTCCCCTGTAAAAAGGGGATAATAACAGCACCTACTTCATAGGACTGTTGTGAATAAGAGAGTATACACAAAAAATTGTGCAAGCCTTGAATTATCAAATAAGTATTAGGCATTATTTTTGTTACTATCCTATGAATTGGTGAATTTTCTAGCACTTTAGGTTTCAAAAATTCTGGTATAATAATAAAATCCTTAAGGACAAAGACTTGTTTTTTCTTCATATCTATAAAGCCTATCCCAGTATCTTGCATATATTAGGTATTTAATTCATGTTTGTTGAACTGAATTAAATAGAAAAATTTTAAAAATTTTTTGTAGAGAGGAAGTTTACATGGATTATCTATTACATCTCTCTACACTCTGAATACAGATCATGGAGAACTGCCTATAACTACAACTTTTCAGGAATGACTTTTCTGGGGGGTCTATGTGAAACCTTTTACCAGGGTGTAATATCAAAGTGCAGACATTCAGCGAATGAGCTTTGTAAAAAAGAACTGCCTATTTCCCACAATAAATCGTTAGTGTTGTCACTAGTGTTAAGAAACAGGCCTGTCCTGTTGTTCCCTTTCTTTCAGTCTTTATGGCAACCACAGCTAAATCTTAACACTAAATTAATCCTGTATGGCAGTATTTTCTTGGGGATTTTAGCAGGGAGAAATTTCAAATTATTCACCTGCTCCAATATTCCCTCACCCCCCTTCCACTCAACTTGTATTTTTCTCCAGCATTGTCAGAATAAAATGTAGCAGACATAACTTTCAGGATTCTGAAATCTCAGCATGTTATAATGAATAAAGCTGTGTAACCTAAAAAGCACAGGGACTTTAATGCAGAACTTAAATGAATTATGACCATGATGTGTTAAAAAATATGTTACGCTAAATTGTTTTCTTTTTCTATCTCCCTCTCTCTCAAATACTTGGAGTAGGAGGAGTTTTGTTTCAGTTTGATATGCAAAACATCAAATAAGAGAACAGGGAAGACCAACTAAAGGAAAAATCACTTTACAGATCTAACAAGAGAGCAGTTTTTCTAATTAGTGACAGCCCTTGAAAAACAATATTGTTGAAGGGTTCACTCAAGGACACCCATCAGCACATAGCTATCATTTTTCCCTGGAGTTGGTATGCCTTTTAAGTTTGATTTATCCTTGTTGCTTAAAAGTGAGGAATATCTAATTCCCCTAATATATCTAGGGAAGAAAAATCCAAAAGTTCCATCACACCTATGGCAAAGTTTCGTTATTAATTTTTATATTATCAGCTAAGTACAGAGTCACAGTGTTTCTTTGAGAGCTAACATTAAGGACCTGCAAAGGAATCTTTTAATCTCTTTAATAAGTTGCAATAATTAGCAGGGTGAAGCAAAAAAAGAGGTAGATACAAGTATAAATTAACTTGTAAGACCCCTTAAAATCTTCTTATTAGGGACCCAGTGAAAGTGTGAGGGTCCAGTCAATGAGCAAAAAAAAGTTAGGAATAGAATTTGAAAGCTACTCAGATCTTGCCATAGTACTGAACCATGGTAGCTTGTTACTATTAAGAGTATGATTAAACTAAGAGCATGGGAAAATTATAACTATAGAGTATTAGACAACTGTGGACTAAAAAAGTTAAAAGCATTATAGGATAGCCTGGTAAACATTCACTAACAGATGGCAAGCCATAGATAAAGGCAATGTAAGGGTGACGATTCCCAAGATTCAGCCACTTTGAGGATGTGGTTGGGCTTTACAAGACTGGTCTAAAAACCACCTCCGTTAGCATGGTTTCCCCATTTCTCCTCCACCAAGGATACATTTTTCTGATTTTCACTTTAAAGTACTTGTGCTTTATTCTACTTTTCCTGTTTATTCTTCTCTAGAGTTCATTCAGAATCACTGTGCTTTATCGTAACCCCATGAGAATCTATCTTTATTCTTCTATTCCTGAATTTCTTCATCCCATTTGACTATGGTATCCTCAACATCCTTCCCTATGACTCTTCTCTACTCAATGCTGTACTGCCTTGCCTTATTTGCTTTCTGCATAACATCTCAGCCACTGAATCACTTCCCTCTCATTGAAGTTCACTTGGAAAACTCCCCTTCCTCCCCCACCCTTTTGCCTACAATTGTATTTGTACAGAGTATTTGGTAATGCTGTCTCCTCAGGATGCTGTAAATAAATGAAATTATGCTACAGCCAGTATGTAGATATGAAGATTTGGATTACTAGCAAAATAAGTTCCCTTTATATATATATATATATATATATGCANCATTCAGAATCACTGTGCTTTATCGTAACCCCATGAGAATCTATCTTTATTCTTCTATTCCTGAATTTCTTCATCCCATTTGACTATGGTATCCTCAACATCCTTCCCTATGACTCTTCTCTACTCAATGCTGTACTGCCTTGCCTTATTTGCTTTCTGCATAACATCTCAGCCACTGAATCACTTCCCTCTCATTGAAGTTCACTTGGAAAACTCCCCTTCCTCCCCCACCCTTTTGCCTACAATTGTATTTGTACAGAGTATTTGGTAATGCTGTCTCCTCAGGATGCTGTAAATAAATGAAATTATGCTACAGCCAGTATGTAGATATGAAGATTTGGATTACTAGCAAAATAAGTTCCCTTTATATATATATATATATATAATATGTATTATATATATAATTTAATATAATCTTTAAACAATATGAGTCTGACTTCCTTAAACACCAGTTAAGTACATATATGATAGGAGATATTTGAGATGGTTGTGCTTTTGGCTAACACGTGATACTGGTTTAATGCAGTTTCTAGCACTTGGTACAGCTCAGTTGGTCAATATATGGGAGTTCAGCTGCCATACATAGCTTAAGAAATCCTCTCTCCTCTGAGTCAAAGACCATGTCTTTACTTAGTGGTTTTCTTTTATTTAGTAGTCCACTGATAGCTCTCTTTAATGGGTCCCCTAAAGAATAAAATGCAGATGATTGACCTGCTCCTCCAAACTTTTTTCTCTTTAAGTATTCTGTGAAAAGGAATAGCTTTTTATAGTCACTGAATAAAAACATGCAAAAGAACTATTTCTTGAACTGGGGTCTGTGAACTCATGTTTTTGTTTTTAATATTTCAATATAATTGGTCTTTGTTAGCCTATATACTTGATTTTATGCCTTTACAAGCATTTTTCTGTGAAGGAGTCTATAGTCTTCATCAGACTGCCAAAGAGGTTCATGATACAACAGAAGTTAAGAACCGTTGAAGTAGATACAGTAATATAGCCTGGTTATCAAAGAAAAGAAACAGTGGAGGTAGAAATAGGATGAGAAATGACAAGAGAGAATGGAGCACTATTTGGGGAGATGCAACTTACAACCCAAGAGGGAATTTAAAACACTGATTAAAAACAAAAAACAAACAGTCATTAATTCCTTCTTGAAAAGTTAGGAATCTTAGGGACCTTTTACCTTTTAAAGTCACACCTAAGAACTCTACAACTGGGACATTCCTTTTTTGTAGTTCTGCAGGCCCATGCTTGTAGCAATCTTCACACACAGAACGTTTACATACCGTTTCCTTGTTTCATCTACCATCTAGCTCAGAGATAGTAGCAGGTAGTAGAGAAGCATTGAGATTAGCCACAACAGTGAAGAGAATCATAGATACCATCCCCACCCCCACCCCCCAAGCTGTCTTCTGGCTATTTTCTCCAGGTAACAGTCGCAGACTCCACTTATAATAATCCCTCTTTTGCTTCTGCAAATGAAGTTTTAAATGATAATTCGAAATATAGAGACTACTGAGACAACTTGTGTCAACATCTCCAAATTCTTCCCATCAAAACAGTTCCTGGGGAGGAAATATAATATAGTAAAAAGAGCTAGGAAGCCTGAATTCTAATTCCAGATCTAATATTAACTGACTACATGACCCTGAGCAAGTCCCTCAGCTCTTTGATCTTATAAAATGAGTTAAATAATATCTGAGACTCTGACTTTCTTTAAAAGCATAAGAAAATGGACTAAAACGACTCTATTATTACCTCTATGAAAAGATAGCCAAGAAAGGACCCAAGAGAGAAAGAAGGCAGGAAACAATGGGCATGAATAATCCACAAACTGGATAATCAGTTCCTGAATAATTGAGAGTTGGCTATTGGGCAATATTTTTCAGTTTGGGTGGCAGCTTGAAAAATAATAAATTCCAGTATTTCTCCACAGTGGACTTCTGACCATGACAAGGAAACTATTCAGTTTCAACTGAAAATTCAAGTTTTAAAAGCTAAAAGTAAAGCACAGAGGCCAATTCCTTGTTGCAGTTCCCAGAATTACTCGGGATTCATCCTCCTATCTAATTACACTGCATCAGATGACCTATTATTCACAGCATAGACCAGGCGTGCCAAGCACAGGGACATGTGGAGAGTTGTTTCTCATGCTTCCTTCCAACCTTTCCTAACTGTGAATTGGTTCAGGTTGGCCTGACCACTGAGAAGTGAAAGCCAATACTAATTTCTAATCTGAGGCATCTGTACACAACACTCCCCATCCTCAACAAAACTATAACCCAGTGGTGATGGAAGAAGAAAAACGGATGTATTCCTGCCAATGGCTAGAACAAGCCTGGACCTGGATGGAACAACTGTTCTTAAGGCCCTTACCATATTGGCCAGAAAAATCCATAGAAGCAGATTCTTGAATGCATCCCTATCAGATGAAGAACAGCAGCAGTAAGCCATCCAGGTTTAGATATGCTCAAAGAAATTGTAATAAGAAATTGGGCTAATGAACAACCTCAGGAGTAACATTTATGCAAGAGTATGTTTTAAGCACATATAAACTAAGAAGGAAAATGGTAGTCCTTTCTTTCAACTAGAACTGAGGTTATTGACCTCAACCCTGGAGTAGAAAAGAAAACCATCCACTAGGACTATTCTCACCATACATTTCTTTTTTTATGAGCCATTAAGTCCTGCTGGGGTTTTTTGGACAGTTACTGTGCTTTATGTGTCCAGTCCTATAGTTAGAAGACCATATGATTCTAGGCATTTATTTCAAAGGTCAGTGTTTTTGTAATTCAAATAAATTTACTCAGAGTGCTTTATTTGGATGTATGATATGGGGTTCGGGGGGGGTGCGGAATGCCTATGGTATACCTAATTGTGGGAAATCATAGTTTCTTATTCTCATCTTCCTAGTTTCTTGTTTTCCACCCAAAGTACTTTGCAAATAATATTCTGAATTCACTGAGACAAGTCCTAACCACTTTCTTGACTAATTCTTTAATCAATTTTATTTCTAAAATAAATTAATTTCCATCTGTCAGCCATATCTATTCTCAAGACAAGTAAGTTCAAAGTTGGCAGTTCTGAGGAACTGGTACTGCTGAAAGTGGAAAACATTCAAGTGTGATAGACTAGTGGGATACATGTATTTACATTTTTATTTGGTTTCCATTAATTAATTAATGACAGGGTGAAAAGAAAATACATTTGTATTGAGGTAGAGGCTTCTATCCTCGCGGCTTCTTCTTTCCTTCTTTCTGAATCCTTTAGTCAAACAGTCACACTAGACTTCTGGCTCTGCAGTAATTTCCATGTCAAATATGAGCTGATGGTTTCACTATAGGATTAAGCACCGGAAAACCGGGGCTAGAGGAGGAAACTCTTATCCAAGCATGGGGGTGGGGAAGTATCCAAGGAATAAAGGAAAAAGAAAAGTGACCAGCCGAAAGTTTCTTAATTACTCTCTTTTCCTCCTCTGATTTAAAACATTATTCTTTATTATTGGTATAGTACCAGAAAGCACATTTTTCTTCAGTTATTTACTTTATTTTCCTCAGTATATAATGGAATGAGCATCTAAGTGTTCAGTTATCGATTTGCCTCTAGATTAAGTTCAGGCTAAACCATTCACTTAACATTTCCCTGAAACAGGGCATGGAGGCATTGGTGGGTGTTTCTCCCCACCCCAACACATACTCTCTCCCATTACTCCACTCTCCATTTCACCAGATCCTTAGTTTTTCTGGGCCTTGAATAAGAGAATAATGTCACTGGAAAATGGGCCCTTTTTTTACAGGCTTTGAGGCAGTAGCCAGTAAATTTATGAAGATGTGCAGAATGTGACAGGAGATATTTACTCCTAGTGTTCAGCATTACAGGAGAACAAATCATGTGGCTTCTCCTTTGGGACACATATTGCAGTGTCACTGAGGACAAATAAAGTCCTGAGACACAATTTGTAAAGCACAGGTGAAGAAGAACAGGTACATCAGAAGGAGGGACAATGACTATCTCACAAAAGGGCACCATCAAGTCATGAAGGGTCTTCTGTAGTACTTGAACCAAATGTTATAAAAGAAAAAGCAACTACCTAGCTTTCTTCCAATTATTCAGTCTTAAATAACAGTAGCTGCCATTTATGTAACATTTTTAAAACTGGGAAAACACTTTTCATTAAAGCCTTGCAACTCCATGAAATAAGTACTGTAGGTATATAAGACCCATCTTTAAAATGAACAAACTGAAATTCATAGAGGGGTGAAGAGACTTGCCCGTAACTAATAAATATCAGAGGCAGAATCCAAATTTATATGATTCCAACCACTGATAACACTGTTCTCTTAAATATGCTTTTGTGGTCATTTAGTCATTTCTGTTGGTTATGATTCTTCATGACCCCACTTGGGGTTTTCTTGGCAAAGATACTAGAGTGGTTTGCCATTTCCTTCTCCAGCTCTTTTTATAGATGAAGAAACTGGGGCAATTAGGGTTAAGTGATAATTTGTCTAGGGTCTCAAAGCTAGTATATTCTGAGGTTTCATCTGAACTTACAATAAAGAGTCTTCTGGACTCCAGGCCTGGTGCTCTATCCATTACACCATCAAGCTGCCCCTTCCACTACACTATACTGTCTCTAATAGTAAAGAAGACATGGAATTTTCACTTGCTCCTTGGAACGAGTGCATTGACTTTCCTACCATTGTCCTCAAGGCAGGTAGTCATTTTGACAGGTGCACATTTGGTTACAGTTTTTGTATTACATTTTAATTTGCTGACATTTAGAACCTTTCCTTTCCTTTTATGTTACTATTGGACATTAAAGATAACTAGAAAGAACTCAGAATTTTTCATGACTGACAGGGAGAATACACTTAAACAGAAAAAGATATATAATCCCTCAAACTTGCTTTAATCATTAATTTCAAAATCTCTACTTCCCTTCTCTAATTTTACCAAATATTCTACCAATATTCTATCAAAGTCTCATGCTAGCAACAAAATTGATTGTCTTAAATTTCACCTGTCCTTTAAGTTATTCCTCATTCTTTTGGTGAAATGCTTAAGGAAGTAAGCAGTAAGAGAGGGTGGGAAATAATAGTACTCTACTTTAATAATCTACTGAATTAACAGCATTTTAAAATATGATCATATCTTGGTTCCTCAGGAGGGTATATCAGGGTAAATGTCATTCATTCTAGGAAATGAACCAATGAATTGATAGTAAGAAAGACAGAGACAAAGACAGAGAAAGATAAGCTTGAAGTATTTGAATTAGATAGAGTTGAGATTTGAGATGAGGGAAGAGAACTGAAAAGAATATTTAACCAAGATAAATTCAGAATGGATGAATGACTTGAATATAAAGAAGGAAACTATAAGTAAATTAGGTGAACACAGAATAGTATACTTGTCAGGTCTCTGGGAAATGAAATATTTTTAAACCAAGCAAGAGTTAGAAAAAATTACAAATTGTAAAATAAATAATTTTGATTACATTAAATTAAAAAGGTTTTGAACAAACAAAACCAATGCAACCAAAATTAGAAGGGAATCAACAAATTGGGAAAAATATTTATTAAAAAAACTCTGACAAAGGTCTAATTACTCAAATATATAAGGAGCTGTATCAGTTATACAAAAAATCAAGCCATTCCCCAATTGATAAATGGGCAAGGGAGATGAATAGGCAATTTTCAGATAAAGAAATCAAAACTATCAATAAGCACATGAAAAAGTGTTCTAAATCTCTTATAATTAGAGAAATGCAAATCAAAACAACTCTGAGGTACCACCTCATACCTAGCAGATTAGCTAACATGACAGCAAAGGAAAGTAATAAATATTGGAGGGGATGTGGCAAAATTGGGACATATTAATGTCCATTGCTGGTAGAGTTGTAAATTGATCCAACCATTCAGGATGGCAATTAGGAACTATGCCCAAAGGCTGCTAAAAGACTGTCTGCCCTTTGATCCAGTCATACCACAGCTGGGTTTACACCCCAAAGAGATCATAGGGAAAAAAGACTTGTACAAAAATATTTATAGCTGCCCTCTTTGTGCTGGCAAAAACCTGGAAAACGAGGGTATGCCCTTCATAACTGAACAAATTGTGGTATCTGCTGGTGATGGAATACTGTGAAAAATGTGCACAAAGGAATAATGAACTGGAGGAATTCCATGTGAACTGGAATGACGTCCAGGAATTGATACAGAGTGAAAGGAGCAGCATCAGGAGAACATCATACACAGAGACTGATACACTGTGGTAAAGTTGAATGTAATGAACTTCTCTACTAGTAGCAATGCAATGATCCAGGACAATTCTGAGGGACTTATAAGAAATAACACTATCCACATTCAGAGGAAGAACTGTGGGAGTAGAAACACAGAAGAAAAACAACTGTTTGAACACGAGTTGATGGGGATATGATTTGGGATGTAGACTCTAAAAGACCACCCCAGTGCAACTATCAATAATATGGAAACAGGTCTTGATCAATGACACATGTAAAACCCAGTGGAAATGCATGTCAGCTACAGGGAGGGGTTTGGTGTGGGGGGAACAGAAAGAACATGAATCATGTAACCATGGAAAATTTTTCTAAAAAATTAAAAAAAATTAAAAAAAAGAATATTGACATCACTCCCCCTCAATGATTGCCATCACTCTCCCACTTTTTTGAGTGAGACAGGAGGACCTTCTATTCCCTTTATTGCATTGGAGGCTGAATTTGACTTTTCTAGTTTATGTTGTTGTTCAGTCATTTCAGTTGGGTCCAACTTTTTGTGATCTTATTTGGGGTTTTCTTGGCAAAGATATCAGAGTGGTTTCCCATTTCCTTCTCCAGCTCATTTTATAGATGAGGAAATTAGGGCAAACAAGAGAGGGAGTCACATAGACAGTAAGTGTCCAGACACTCTATCTATATCTATACCTAGCTGCCCAGTTCATGCCTAGTTATGACCTTTGCTCAAAAAAGGTTATTTAGCTTAGTTCAAAGAATCTAGGGAGATACAGAGCTATGAGCTACCATGTGTAGATGCTAAGGGTTAACATGTCACAGTATAGTGTGCCTGTTTTTGGTCTTCATCTGTTCTTATTTATTTCAAGTCAATTTGAGAAGAATTTAGTAAGCACCTACTATGTGCCAAGCACTGTGTTAAGAAGGATACAAAGAAATGCAAAACAACAACAACAAAAAAAACCACTCCCTTCTCTCAAGGAGCTCACAGTCTAATGGGGAAGACAATATGCAAACAACTATGTGCAACAAGATATGTACAAGATAAATTAGGGATAATCTCAGAGGGAAACCATCAAGGATCATTAAAGAGGATATTTTCATTCTTTAGATCCTGGCAAATGTACTTTCTCCCACAGTTTCCCTTACCATCTCCATATAGATAGCTCCCAAATCTCTAGCTCTGTCTGTGAACATTCTTCTGAATTCCAGGCCTTCATCTCTAACTGCATATAAGTCAGCTCTATCTGAGCATCCCACCAGCACCTCAATCTTAGCACGTCCCAAATATTTTTCCCACACACACCTGTTCTTTTCTCATATACACATTTGTTTTTCTTATGTAAATGTTTCCCTTGATTTCTGTTTCTGACCACTTCTCTATAGTATGAGGATTCATTCAGTTTGTAACCTTAGTGTAATCTTTAACTTTCCTTCTTCTCTCTTTGTATCTAGTCCATTTACAAATCCTATCAAATTCTCCCTTGAAACATCTTTTCCCATTAGTCCCTTCTTCTCTATTCCCATTCCCATATCCTTTTGAATGGGTGGGGAGGCAGAAAGTCTGAGTTCCAATTCCTATTTTGGCTGCTTTGGGCAAGGTCCTTAACCTTTCTGGGTCTCAGTTTTCAAACCTATTAAATGGAGATATAGGGTTGTTGTGCAGTTCAAATTTTAAAAAATATTTATGAAAGTCTTTTTGAAGTTATAAAAGGCTACAAAGATCAACATATTATTCTCCCATTTCTTTCATTTGTCAAAGAATGAGACAATCTTGCAAATCAATTCAACAAAACATGTTATCACAGGACTACCATGACCCAAGGAAGAGAAGTCTGAAGCCTGTCCCTAGAGCTCTTATAATGGTGAATGTCATAAACTCTTACCCTAAGAATGCACACTAGGATGATGGTAAGAAAGAAAACCAGAGGACAGAGGGGAGATAAATTATTAGAGCAGATCACAGCAATAAATCCCAGATATGATGCTCTATGCCAGGGGTTGGCAACGTATGGCTCTCAAGCCATATCTGGCTCTTTTGAGGGCCAGATATGGCTCTTTCTGCAGGAGTCATAAAGCCAATTTTTTTTCAGGCACTGTTACAGGAGCGCGCACTGTGAGCACTGTATGGCTCTCACAAAATTACATTTTAAAAAATGTGGCGTTTATGGCTCTCACAGCCAAAAAGGTTGCTGACCTCTGCTCTATGCAGTGATGGGCAAACTATTCCCCATGGGCCAGATCCAGGCTGTAGTTCAGCTATCACTGCCTTAAGCAATTCCTAATCACTAAGCCCCCACGTCCAGATGTAGTGGATGTAGCCTGGATCTGGCCCATGGGGAATAGTTTGCCCATCATTGCTCTTCAGTCTCTATTGTAGATATTCTACTTATCTCATTTAAATTATTCTATTGACATTGATTCTGTTCTCAAGAAAGGCTGGATGTAGTCACCCTAATGCACATACAAAGTACAGTACTTATACAGGGTTTTAAAAAAATTAGTCAAACCCAGATAAGAATTCTGAAGCTGCTTAGTGGTCTCTAGAACTAAATGGACTCATGAAAAGGGAGTTAAAACTTGCGATTTCATCAACTCTCCAACCTTTCTGAATTCTGGTATTGATGACTTATGTAATTCAGACATTTGTAATGTACACCATTTTCTTTGTAGTGTGCACTCTTGAAGTATTATTTTGTGTTATCATTCTCAGAGTTGTGATAACATTTAGGGAAGGAAAAACATTTTTCAAAGGTGGTAAGAAAAAGGAGACAGCATGGGATTAGATAGAACATAAGTGATGTAAGAGGAGGAAAGGTTTCGGCAAGGCAGAACAGAAGACTGAGAAGTAGGGCGGGATAGGGTCAGGGACAGAAGAAGGATTTTTTCACATGCAGAGGCTGAAAATAAAACCCAATAGAAATAGGTCAGTTAAACAACAGTTTCAGGCTGTGCTCTGGTGAAAGATGGTACAGTAGGGAGTTACACTCTCAGTGTTAGGGAAATAACAGAAGCAAGATGGAAATAAACTAAACACAAAGAGAAGGGAAAAGAAAGGAGGTGCTATGACTCCTACAGATTGTCTCTTATTTTAAATGTCAAAGTTCTTGATAACATTCTCTTCATAGTCCAGAGCAAGATACAGTTAACTTTCAACTAAATGTCTTAAAAGTCAGCTAGAAGCAATATGGATAATAGACATTCATAAGTAATCTAAAACCCTGTTTGAACTTCAAACTTCCTCATTAACTCTATTTTTTCCCCCTAAAACTACTAACAAGAATTTAACTGACTGATTTGAATTTGAGTTCTTCCCTTCTCTCAAAGAAAGAGACAATGGACAACGAAAAGGTTAGAAGAAAGGCTAATAGGTCAAATTAAGAGGCATTTATTAAGAACCTACTAATTTGGCAGGCACTATGCTAAGCACTGAGAACATCAAGAATGGGAAAAATAAAAAGTCAGTCTCAGTTCTCAAAGAACTCATCATCTAATGGGGAAGACAGCATGTGAACAGCTATGTACAAAAATATATATATATAAAATATAATGGAATCACCTCAGAAGGAAGATTCTAAGATGAAGGAAGGCTGGGGAAGACTTTGAGGAATTGAAATTTGGATAATCAGTACCTGCATACTTAATAATTCATTCATTCCTTCACAAATGTTTATTTTGTTTCCCTTACATTTAGCCAATCTCAAACATTTATTTAGCTTCCCTATTCAAAGCACTGTGGAGAATTCTCAGTGTCTACACTCAAGTTGTTTATAATATAACAAAAAAGATAAGACATATATAAATAAACATGAACCATAGAAGTGTTAAATGAATTATATGCAGCATAAAAAGATCAGATTTCATTAGAATGAGTCAAATCTAGAAAAATAAATTTAATAGTATGTGTTGTTTTACTTTTAAGTTCAGAAATCAAATGCAGAAGCAAAGGATGGTGTAGGCATCACCAAACACTTCATATGAAAGAAGAAAATGGAGGTTTTAGTTGAGTTATAAGCATACTGTAAGTTGATGCTAAAAAGCTTATGTAATCTTCAAGTGCCATTACTTCACTCATGGTATACAGAATAGGGAAATGGTAGTCCCTTTAAATTCTCAATCAGATCACATATTTTTATTTCTACAGTGTATAAGTGAGATTGACAAGTTCCTTGAAAAAATTCTGGTTAAATAGACTTCAAATGCAATTCTAAAAACAAAGTTTATCTGACTATCTTGGTTAAATAAAGAGATGTTGATCTCTAATAAGATTCTCTTATTCTGTCTGTACCAAGATATAATCCATTCCAAGTGTGCCACAGGCAGAGGACAGTGGGGACTATCACTTCCCTAGTTCTATGCTTCCCCTAGCTGCTTAGCAGTTAATTGCATTAGCCTTTGGGGCTGCTTTCTCACTACTGATCCATATTAAGATTGCACACTACAAATCCCAATTTTTTTGCAGAATAACTTCATCTGTGTCCAGCCACTCCTCTGTCAAACTGAATTTGTGAAGCTAACATTTTAAACTGAGATATAAGATTTTACACTTAGCCCTATTGTATTTCCTCACTTCATATATGGACTAGCCTGCTGAGTTCTCTTTAGATCCTGAATCTGTCATCTAATGTTAAACTATTGTAACATGAATAATCTTAAGTGGGGTGAACTGCCTCACAGAACTCCACAGTACCCCACTTAAGATTATTCATGTTGGGGCAGCTGGGTAGCTCAGTGGAGTGAGAGTCAGGCCTAGAGACAGGAGGTCCTAGGTTCAAACCCGGCCTCAGCCACTTCCCAGCTGTGTGACCCTGGGCAAGTCACTTGAACCCCATTGCCCACCCTTACCACTCTTCCACCTATGAGACAATACACCGAAGTACTAGGGTTAAAAAAAAATATTATTCATATTACACTATTTACTTGGCTTTGAGTCAATTGTAAATTTGATAAACATACTATCTATGTTTTTATGCCAAGCTATTTTCTGATTTGAAAACTTATTTTTAAAACCAATATTTTTCCAGCAATGTTACTGGCCAATGTTACTGGTTATGGAGCAAGAATAAGGGAGAAGCATGATTCAGACTGAACTAAAAAGCATTTTTCTGTAGAACCCTCCTAACTTTCCCAGTCTAAGTCCTTAAGAGGAAATAGTATACTAAATAATTCTAGGAAATCTACCAGTGTTACAACCTAATGGACATCTTTAACAAGCACTGCCTTCAGAGGTGCTTCCTAACCTCATTTCCTGGTTTTATACATACATATATATGTATATATATTTATATCTCAACAGTGTGATAACTTAGAGAAGTGGTTCCCAAACTTTTTTGACCTACTGCACCCTTTCCAGAAAAAATATTACTTAGCGCCCCCGTCACATACCATCATCGCCCCCTTACAATTATTCACCACCCCCAAATGTACCTGTGGCCATCACCACTTCCTTGGATCACTGCAGCACCCACCAGGGGGTGGTGGCGCCCACTTTGGGAATCACTGACTTAGAGGAACATACCTAGATGGACAGAGTCCTACTTATAAAAAAATAAATACAGAAATGGATAAAATATAAAGTATTTTTATTTTTTAGGCTGGCAGGAGTAAGAAAAATCACCTATCCTTATTATATGTATAAGGAAAGCAAGTCCCTAAAAGTTTAAATGGACTGTGGACAAGTCATTTAAATGCAAACAAGGGGTAATATTTGTGATTTTCTAACATTGTCCCAGACTTGAATAACAATTTTCTGACTGCTTAGACTCAATCCTTTCTACCAGTCAAAAAGGGGGTATGATTTGCTTAAGAATCAGAAAGGTTGGGAGATAATCACTATTTTCAGATCTGGCAAAAGGTTTTGTCTAGGAGTAAAGATGGCTTTTATATTGTGTATTGATGACATTTTCAAATTGGCCTGGTTGGGGCAATGTTACATGAGAGCTGTCTATCCTAAAATATACTTTTTTGGTGGGGAGAGTGGACAGATGAAACAATATGAATGAAACTCAAGTCAAGATGTACTGCTACCAGCATAATCTTGAGATTTTCTATACATGGGATATATTTTTCTTAAAAGTCATTGACCTGTTAAGGCAGTGAAAGTCACCACATCACATTTGCTTATTTCCCAAATCATTACCAAACTGAATTGGATTGGAATTAGTGAGTCAAAGATAAAAATGTTTGTATTCTACTACCAGTTCTCTAAACCATCTAATATAGCCTTAAAAAAAACAAAGAAGAAAACTTTAAAGAAAGCCTAATTCACCAGAATCATGAAAACTTGTTTTTATAATAAAATATTCCCAGCTGGCTAGAAACAGAGCTGGGATGCATCTGCCATCTCATAAAATGATTGGACAATGTATTGCAATTTAGGATAATTTTACTAAGAAAGATATGTAGCTTCTGCTTTAGTTGAGCCTTGCTATTCCCTTGACTCCAATAGGAAAATGGAAAAATAACATTTTGAGATTGAAAGACAATCTTCATTTGGATGCTGAGTTATGGAATAAAATTGCAACTGGAAAAAGAAATGCATAGTTAAATGAAACTTGAAAGGCTTTCCAGAACAGATTCATAGTTCAAATAATTGATGTAATTTCATTATATAGTATTGTTGGTTGATTATTACAATACTATCTCCAGAAGGAAAAGGGCAATCCTTTCCAAGTTAGTTTATTGTTTTTTTCTTTTTCCTCTTTTTTCTTTTTTTTTTTTTTTAGCACCACAAATCAAATCCTGCATTCTAAATCTGAATTAAAATAATGGAACATGCATATAATCCTGAAACATTAGCATGTAAATTGACCTAGATGAACTCTGGTTCCATAATGGTGACTGATAAGACAGATAATAGAATAGATATGTAATGATATCCTGCACATTCAAGCTTCAATTTCATCTGGATCATTTTCACCAGCTGGATCTCTAGGATGAAACTGTAAATAAGTGACCTCCACAGGATATCAAGATCAAGAAAATTTCCTCACAGCCCTTGCGACATTCAGATTAGTGTTATTCTTCACACAGGCAGTATAATTCATTTTAATTAAATAAAATTTGCTGAATTTATTCAAATGAAGCTTTTTGTGCAGAGTACCATGCTTGGAGCTATGGAGGCCACAGAAATGAATAGTACGTGATCAAGTCTTGTTCTCATGGACTTTACTGTTCTCTTTGATGTAATAAAACTTGCACACCAATCACCTGTCAAGTCAGGAAGACAATGCATGCTACAGAATGACTATAAACACGACAGTATAAGAGGAATGATGAAGGGATGAAAGGAGGTTTCATGAAGGAGAAATAATCTGTACTTTGAATGATGGGTAGGTTTTCAATGGATGTTCCTATAGAGGGAACAGCTATCCACTGGACAGTGGATAAAACCCTGGGCCCGAAGTGAGGAAGACTCATCTTCTTGAGTTAAATCCAGCATCAGACACTTCCTAGCTGTCATCCTGGGCAAATCATTTAACCCTGTTTGTCTCCATTTCTTCATTGGCAAAATGAAGTGGAGAAAGAAATGGCAAATCCCTCCAGTATCTTTGCCAAGAAAACCCCATGGACAAAAGTCCTTGGGATCACAAAGAATCAGACATGACTGAAAAATGGCTAAGCAACAAAATATATATGCACATATAATTTCATCTCACATCCCAGACGGATTTTCCCTTCAGCTCACCTCTTTTCCACCTAATTCTTATAATCCACTCTTGTCATTATTGCTCTTGTTTTTCTTCTAATTATTAATATCTTTTATATCTTGCCCAGGGTTGGTCATAATACATCCCTTTTCAGATCTGAAAAGAATTGTCTGCCAACTCCATTTGTTTATTTATCCTTCTCATAGAAGGCAATAATCATCTCACCATGAACTTTACTTTTGCCCAGTCTTCATATACTTTCCCTTTTCCAAGATTATGAAATGTTTTTGAGTCTTATAGTCATATCCTAGGTGTCCCATAAAGTCATTCTGTGAGCTATTTGTCTACCTTAGAGGTTAGGTTGCTCTAGTTCCTGCTCATTCTGCTTACAAGGGATGAGTTTAATGCTAAGTATTTGTTTCAGTGTGTCCATTTGAGAATGTTTCATTGTGGCTATACGAAGAAAACTACAAGTTTTCCCCCCTGGGGGTGTGGGCTGGAGCAGCTAAATTATAACTGTACACTGTTTACTGCAAAGTGAACATCTAAAAAAATGCCTGTTTGCCTGCCACAATAAAGGACTTCCTCCAGCTAGTATGAAGAAAATGAGTTGAAAATGTGTGACTTACATAAAAATGTCAGTTACTGCCTCCAGCTGCTAGCAAGTTTGGAAAACTCCAAATTAGTAAGGCAAGTGCTGAAATCTTCTGAGTAGTGGCAGGAGGATTAATACCATGATTCTGGAAGGGATGTTATAGTAAATTTTGTTTTCCTCCCAAGCACAATAGCAGCTTCTTTACACAGTGCCAGGTATAAAATGCCTTTGAGAGAAAAGCAAAAACAACCCTGCTACAGAGACAGAGACAAAAGCAGGACGGTGAGAGAAAAGTAGTTTGGTTTTTTTTTTTTAAACCTGTATGAAGACTTGTGTTTACACTTGTGCGGTGATCAAAACTAGAAGTAATAATTGTGTAATCCATTGAAATTCTTGGTCCCTTCTTAAGAAAAATAAGCAGAGAACTTAGTCTAAATCATGGATTTTTTCTATATTATGTTATTTTAAATTTTCTAATTACAAATTTGTCCAAAGACTTATGTGTGGATGTGGGGACAGGTTTTATAAATATATATATATATATATGTGTATATATATATAATATATTCTTTACAATTAAATATATTGATAACAATAATGCATTTGGATTGAGCTTTTCTAGCTAAATTTAGTTTTCTGGCTAGTTGAAGTTTAAGCCAAAAACTCTTGTTTTAACTCAAAAATGCATAAGGCTATTTTTCTGTTTTTTAAAGTAAAATATACTGAAGCTAATTAAATCTTTTTTTTTTTTGGTAAAGAAATACATTTCAGTGTCTCAACATCTATTTTCATTGTAACATACTATAAATGCTATGTAAATGTAGTAAATGTATACTGAAGCAAGGATCTGACCCGGAAGTTTTAATTTTTTAAATTAAATCCCTCAATAGTGGAGGTGAGACAAAATCCTATTTAACTGAAGATCATCATTAAAATGGTTCAGTAATTTGTACATAATGAAGAGACTCAATAGCCTTCTTAGAGAAAAGTGGCACATTTCTGGTTCTTCGTTGAAATTAGCTCTCTGCCAACAAACTTAGTATGATTATACAATAAATACATACATGTGTTTTAAAAGCCTTAAATTCTCAATAGGAGTGGTTAATCTATGAGAAGAAGAGTTAAAAAGAGAAGTGAGAGAATAGGGAATAAACATAATTACAGTTACTGTCCTTTTTATATAGCAATACTACTTTAGTATGTTTAACAATGTTTATTTGTTTGAAGGGGAAAAAACCATCATTTTTCAGAACAAAAAGTCAATCCAGAAACAAAGTATAACTATTTTACTTATAGTGATCCTGGAATTTGGGTCTTATTGGTATGTCTGAGGAGGAATCTCTCCAACACTGCCTTAAATGGTTGCATTGTACAGTCCTAATAATTGAAGGGAATAAACAGAAAACTTCTGTATATGCTTTATGTATTGGGAATAAGACTTCCATTTGACATCAGACATAGAAAGCATCAACATCAGCACTCTATATCAATATTTCATCTGTTTTCACTCCACTAAACCTTACTGCAAGCCTTTTACACTTCTATAAATGAAATCTTACATACTTCTATGGTTAAAGTAATTCCTCATCTGACAGCAATCCTCATGTGGTAAGTTTCCTCAGACATAGTTAGGATGGTCCTTAGATGATAGACATATGGTCTGTCAGCAGGCTTGTACTTGAAGCCTTTCCAGCTTGTGAACACTTGCCAGAACTTGGCCTCTATTGGCAGAATCTTCAAGAAACCAGGGTCACCTCCATGTTACTCTGAGGTATTAGAATAGAATGGATGGAGAATTGGTTTTCTATTTTGTTTGATTAATTAACTAACTAATATGATTTCTTTTCAACGGTCATCTATTATGGTGTATAGAGGTATGATATGAGTAAATGGATAGTGTGGCTACACTAACAATTCACAGATCCTTGAAGTATTGAAGGAAGCATTGTTTTTTTTTTTTTTTGCAAATGAATAGTATTTCAGTGAAATTATGAGTTTAAAAGACTTTTGTAAGCTTTCCTAGGGAATCTACCCATCACTCATAACATTGCTTCTATGTAGAAATTGGTCTTGAGTTCCAAATAACTGAACTTCACTTGACCCTGTTGAGCATGCATTTAACAAACATCTATTTTATTAAGCAGCAACTATGTAGGATACACATACTAATTACAAAGGATGCAAACTTAAATACTCATATTGTAGTGAATATTTATCTAGCATTTTAAGATTTGTAGAGCATTATTTATATTAGTGCTTTACCAGGTGAAATCTAAAACACTATCAAAAGTGAAAAGTCGGGGCAGTTAAGTGGCTCAATGGATTAAGAGTCAGGCCAAGAACCAAGGAGGTCCTGGATTCAAATTTAACCTCAAGTACTTCTAGCTATGGGCAGCTGGGTGGCTCAGTGGATTGAGAGCCAGGCCTAGAGACTGGAGGTCCTAGGTTCAAGTCCGGCCTCGGACACTTCTAGCTGTGTGACCTTGGGCAAGTCACTTGACCCCTATCACCCACCCTTACCACTCCTGGGCTAAGGACGGTCCCTAGCCCGGATGAAAAAGGAGGAGGGTTGGGCGTGGGGCTAGCAACCCCACCCTGTAAAAACTACATCTGCTAAAGAAACTGCAACCTAAAGTAGGGGCAGCTGGGCTAGCTCAGTGGATTGAGAGCCAGGCCTAGAGACGAAAGGTCCTAGGTTCAAATCCGGGCTCAGACACTTCCCAGCTGGGTGACCCTGAGCAACCCATTGCCTACTGGTTGTGGCCCTATGCTCCTAGAATGGAGTCCCAGGATAAAAAAAAAAACAACAAAAAACTTCTAGCTATATGACCCTGGGGAAGTCTCTTGACCCAAGTTGCCTAGCCTTTACTGATCTTCTGCCTTGGAACCTATACACAGAATTGATTCTAAGATGAACGATAAGGACTGAAAAAAAATGAATGCCAATGTTTCAATAAATAAAATATTTAAAACTTTCTCTTTATTAACATCTTTTAAGTTCACACCTTCACTTTTGCAATAGCTACTTCTGATGCAATTAGAATGTGCACTGAGTTGGGAGTTTCACATTTATTTATTATGGTCTTACAAATTTGCAGTAAATTCATTTGATTTTTTCAATAATTTCAGCAATCCTGGGAGATAAATGCTATTATCACCATTTTACAGATGAGGAAACTAAAGCAAAAAGAGGTTAAATGATTTGGTCAGGGTCATATAACTAGTAAGTGTCTGAACCAGGTCTTAAATTTAGGTCTTCCTCATCCAAGTCTACTCCAAGCAACTCAGCTTCTTCTACACGCATTCCTTGCCCTTAATAAGCTTATAATCTTTGTGGAATAATGATTTTTGATGCTCTGGAGGGAAATGGCTTTCTCAAAATATAAGGTATTTGAAAAAAAGTATCTGGTATTTGTCTTCCATTTTAATGTGCACTATTTTAAATCAGAAAATAGCAAAAATTTTATGTATGCTTGGTTGTAATGACACCCAGCGAATGACCAAGAGATACCCTGATTTGAGTTATAAATTAAAATGCAAGGCTCCTGAAACAGACAACATCTTATACTACAGCAAAAACATAAAGCATAGAAAAAATGGTCTTTGAAAGCCTAGATGAGAAGTATTTTAAAATAATTTCTCCTTTTGTCTCCAACTGCTGGAATTTCTAACAAATTCATTTATCCAAGAATAGCACAAGAGGAAATAGCAATAATGTATAATAGTCATTCTGGCTTGATACTAGATGGATAGCAGTTGAATTTAGCTAGTCATTTGTTCATCAACAATGTATGTGCTATGTTCATGGCCAAATTAAAAATCTCAATTTGTAATCTGATTTAGTTAGTGAAATTTCAGAGTGGGGTAGTATTTTTAACTTAGAGAATTTCTGACATCTTGAGTTTTGGTAGTCTATGTAGGTAGAGAACAACTGGTAAGTCCTACTATCTGGAAAGACTTCTAGTACTGGCTTAATGACAGACTGTTTATCTATCTATTGTTTGAGGATTAAACAAACTAAATTTGTCAAGGCTCATCACTAGACGGTTGGCCACCAGGCAATGCACTATTTTTGGCCATTATAATTCATGATAAATAGCTAATATAGCACAAAAGAGTATTTATCTCTCAGTGGAATATTCAATGAAATGATGGTTCTTAGAATAAAAAAATAGCATATGAAATAGTATCAATCAGATAAACTTAAAAAATATCTTTTTCAATACCCACTAGTTATAAGATAATATAAATATTTGTCTATCTTGATTGTTTATTTGGGAGGAAAGCAAGTTTAACAGAAGGAGCATAAAAATCATATAAACGCAATGGAGCTTCTAAAGGAAACGTCTTTCTTACAATGGTTTTAAAAGTTGATATTGGTTCTAATTTACTTAGAAAATTTTAGATTGCTGTTTTCTTACCTTAAGAATGCCATTAGCATTGCTTTTGTGCTTACTAGGACTATTGGCTCATAAATAGAATAAAGCAGGAGTCTGCAACCTTTTTGGCCGTGAGAGCCATAAACGCCACATTTTTTAAAATGTAATTTCGTGAGAGCCTTACAGTGCTCACAGTGCGAGCTCCTAAAACAATGCCTGAAAAAAAATGATTTTATGGCTCCTGCAGAAAGAGCCATATCTGGTCCTCAAAAGAGCCAGATATGGCTCAAGAGCCATACATTGCCGACCCCTGGAATAAAGAGAAGAAAATTGGATAGGTGAGCAGATAAAAATTAGAAAAGAGAAGAAAGTAGGAAGAAGATTAAATTACATTTATGTGGGTTTGATTGCTGGAGACCAAGAGTGGTAGAAGTCAGAGGAAAAGGAAGGATACATGTGCCAGATCAGGCTGAAGAGAAAGAAAGGAGGTGGTAGGTAGTGAAGAGATAGTTGGAGAAAACAAAGTCCATGTATTGACCACTAGGTGGAGTCGCTAGTCCAAAACACATAGATTGATGCCTGGACAAAGGGCATGGAGAAGAAGGATATAGGAAATCAGTTATTTATTTATTTTCAACTAACTCTCAATTAGTGTGAATAATGAATCCCCGAATGGTTACATTATTTGAATTTTGCAGGCATATCTCCATTGGGCTAGAACCAATTATGATATTTTACATAATTATAACTTCAAACAGTATGAATTTAAATATAAATTACTTAATTGCATTCATTAGTTACACTCATCAGAACCTATCTGTAGTAGACAATCACATCAATAGACTGGGTGCTCTTTAATTGGAGAGTACTTGTAATAGGTTAGTAAGGGAGGCTATGGAATCTCCTTTTTTGAGATTTTAAAATATTATTATTTGGCAGGCATGATTTGACATGAATCTGATTAGATAAAGAATGACTAGATGAATTATCAAAGTCCCTGCTACCTTCTGAATTTTTAACAGAAGTAGTAGCAAATAAAAATTCAGCAACAAGTAGTATTTGCCTTTTTTCTTTCTTCTTCTTCCCCTCTTTTTCCTTCCCCTCTTCTTCTTTCCCCAACAATAATGACATCAGCCTGCTTTAAAAATGATGTAAGTATCAAGAACCATATATATCTTATAGATTGTCCATGTTATAGTGATAAATTTATTAGAAATAGTTATGTCAAAAGAAATGTTATTTGATTTGCAGCATAATCAAATCTATGCTACAGAGAGGAAATTTTTACAAAGGAGTTCTGTTGTCTTTTATATGATCTTTTTATATTGGGAAGAAGGGAGTGAGATTAGACTGTATGGTCCTCCATGCAATAAACCGTTGTGAAAACTTCATGCTCTCTACAGATCAGAAACTCTAACTTCTTTGGGATTTATAGACTTAGAGAGTTGTCTGGAATACTGCAAATTTATTTCCACATAATCAAATAGCTGATATATGTCAGAAGCAGTAGTGAATGCAGGTCTTCAGAATTCTAAGGCTAACACTGTACCCAATATACTTTAATGAAACTATGATAAAACTTTGTCTATTTTATTAGTTTTCTAATCTAGTTTTATTCATCAATTCAATACTTTTTTCATTTTCCATTTTTATCTCATCAGTTTTCAGAAATTCTATTACTGTGTTTATTTGAGGTATTCTGATACATTTCTTTTTAGTTGCATGTCCAATTCATTGATCTATTTTTCCTCTTTTGTTTATGAAAGGGCTTAGAAATATACATTTTGCCCACAAATTCTTTAGAATTAATATTATTTAGTCTCCTAAATTAAAATATTTTCTTCAAAGGCCTTATACTTGTATTTTTTAGGTTGTAGGAAGTAAAGGACATATTTTATATTTCTGTTTCTCTATATGTATTTCTATATCTTAGGAGATGATCAATTTTTGTAAAGAAATCATGCATATCTCTGAAATACATATTCACCTCTTAATTTCAATTTAATACTTGCCAGAGATCTGTTATATCTAAGTTTTATATAATTCTTCTTTTACTTTTTATCTTTTTTTAGATTTGTCTAGTTCTAAGAAGTGTATACTGAAGTCACCAACTATTATAGTTTTATTATCTATTTCTCCACTAGCTCAATTAACATTTCATTTAAATATTTAGGTGTTTTACCATTCAATTCATATATATTAAGTATTGAGATTATTTCATTATCTGTATTTTTAAGCATAATGTGGCCTTCCTATTTATCTCTATTTGCCCCTGTATAGGTCTATTTTTATTGTTACTTTCAGTAAACTCATGATTTGATGTTCCTAATCTTTTGAATTTTTCTTAGGCCAAATAAATCATGTTCCAGCTCTTCATTTTAACTTTATATGAATCTTTATGTTTCAAATATATTTCTCATAAACAATGTATTCTGGATTCTGTTTTTAAATCCATTTTGCTTCCCTCTTCTATTTACAGTTATGATTATGGTATCGTGTTTTCCTCCAATATATTGTCACAATTTTGCCTTTTTTAGCCCTTCTTTAGAAAGAAAAAGAAAGAAGACCAAGAGAAGAAATAGGATTAACCTATGGACAATCTATAATTGAAATAGTGTGTTCCTACTACTCAGTCTCTCCTCTCTTCATTCAATCAGGATCATAATCACTGGTTCTTATATGTCCTCCCCTTTCAATTCCTGCTTTATAATTTACCTTCCATAGTTGACATTTGTCTTACTTGTAACTATTTCCCCCCAAACTCTAACTTCCTCCTTTAAACAAATATTTTTTCATATCCCTAGCCACATCTATTTCCTGTCAATGGGAATACAAAAACAAGCAAAAAGAAAGATAGTTCCTTTCTTCAGGGAGCCCTCATTTTTGTTTTTGTTTTTGTTTTTTTTAAACCCTTGTACTTCGGTGTATTGTCTCACAGGTGGAAGATTGGTAAGGGTGGGCAATGGGGGTCAAGTGACTTGCCCAGGGTCACACAGCTGGGAAGTGGCTGAGGCCGGGTTTGAACCTAGGACCTCCTGTCTCTAGGCCCGACTCTCACTCCACTGAGCTACCCAGCTGCCCCAAGCCCTCATTTTTAACAAGGGAAGATAAAGCATAAAAGGGATCTGAGAAGCAGGAACTGAGATTGAGGAGAGTAAAGGAACTTATAAGTGGATATGGTATTAAAGTCCATAGTTAGAAGCACCCCAAAAAGGAGGTCCTGAATGAACTTGTCAATGGGAAAAGGGAGCTACAATGGCAGAAGTGCATTTCCCCAGGTGTGAGGAATGTTTGAGGGTAAGACATTGGTGGCAAAGTACATAAAGTCAGAAGTACATTTATTTGCTATTTGCTTTTCTTTCCTCTTTTCTTTTTATTTTTTTTTTAAAACCATTACCTTCCGTCTTGGAATCAATACTGTGTATTGGTTCCAAGACAGAAGAGTGGGAAGGGTAGGCAATGGGGGTCAAGTGACTTGCCCAGAGTCACACAGCTGGGAAGTGTCTGAGGCCAGATTTGAACCTAGGACCTCCTGTCTCTAGGCCTGGTTCTCAAACCACTAAGCTACCCAGCTGCCCCCTTCTTTCCTCTTTTAAAGCCAATAAATCAGCACAAAACCACCACTAGGCCCAATGTTTTTCTTTTTAAATTTCTTTTATGACCCTTAAAGACAGTGACATTCTGAAGATATACATGGGTCTTCTCTCCCACTTAAAATGTAAGCATTTGATCTTAATATAGCACCTTCTACTTGTTCAAATATATGTATCCATTCAAGTTTCTTTCGTCTTTTGTATGTTTAAAAGATTTTACTTTTCCTCTGTAAAATTATAATCATTTTTCCATGATGTTACTCTGTGTTGTATGCCTTTAACTTTTGCCTTTTTGTATATAATATTCCCAAACCTAGAGAAGTTATAGCATATTCATGTTTTATCTTGGCTATATTACAGTGGTACTTGAACTCATTCTTTCTCTCTGTTGGCAATATTTTTCCTTTGTCCTTGAACTTTAGATTTTAACTGTTCTCAGATGTTTTCAATTTCCAATTTCAGTAGGTGACCAGTGGATTCTTTCACTCTGTCCATTAATTCAAATAAATCATCATTTGGTAGATTCTTTTGTGAATTCTTGGAATAAGGCATCCAGATATTTATTTGGTCATGAGAATCTTATCATTTTAAAATTTTCACTCCTTAATTTTTTTCCAGGTCAATTGTTTTGGATAGTAGATATTTCAAAGAAGTGTCTCATTTTCAACCTTTTGTCTTTGTTCTAATTTTTTATCTGATTGAATCATCGAATTCTGTTTGCTCTATTATAATTATCAGGAAGACATTTCTTGGGTCATATTTTGTAATCTTCTCTTCTAAGTTATTTACTCTCCTTCCATTTTTTTTCTCTCAAAATCTCTTGTTCAGTCTGGTCTGACTCTTTGTGACCCCATAGATACTAGAGTGATTTGCTATACAGATGGAAAAACTGAGGTAAACAGGGTTAAGTGACTTGCTCAGAATCACAAGGTGGTTAAATGTCTAAAACTGGAGTTGAACTTAGGAAGACAAGTCTTACCAACTCTAGACTCCATATTCTATCCACTGTACTACCTAGCTGCCCTCATTTAGTAAGATATCAAGAATATGATAAAATGGCTATAGAGACTAAACCATAAGGGAGAGGCAAATGAAGCTTTCATTCAAGTATTACCAAGAACTAATATCATTTCCTTTCTCTTTTTAATACAAAAAGAAAGGTAGTATTAATCTTTCTCAATGCCTCTAAACTTTGAAATGGCATCTGGCATCCAGATCAACAAACACATAATTGACAGATACTATGTTCTTGAAAAGAAAATGTACCTTTCTATAAATCTAGCTCTTTATTTCTTAGAAGTGGAGCATGTGTAATTTCATACATTGGTAAATTTTTTTTCTTAAAAAGCATGCACATGTCTGAAATGATTTCTATAATAATGGCATTTGTAGGATTGACCAGGGTTCTCTGAAAGTCTTTTCCTACCTTGTAATTTCACAACATAATAATTCCACTTAAATATTCAAGGCATATGGATAATTTGCCACTCCTCCTGGCCAAAGTGAATGGAAAGAAAAAATAACAACAAATTTGGAAATAATTTAGTTTAAGGCTACATTTTCTAAATGTCTGCCTATACACTGAAACAAAGCTTTGGATATAGGTGTTACTCCTCTATCTCATGGCCATTTGTTAAATGAGAATTTGCCTCTATAAAATTTGCACATGATAAAACTCTAAATACAAAAACAACTATTTTCATCCACAATTCAAATTCCTTCTCAAGATATAATTGCCACTAATGTAGCTTACGTGTTGTAGAGGCTATCAATGAGCAGCATAGGACATGCACAAGAAATTAGAAAAGTTTAACAAACACACAAAAACATGTGGAAGGGAAAAATCAATGTGAATTTCATAAGGAAAAAGTTATACTCAGAACAGTGGAGTCTTAAATCAATTAAGCCAGATTATATCCTTTGCTGCATATGCAAAACCCATTTTACAGCTGCTAAAATTCACATTCAAACTCAATAAATACTTATTAAGCTGAAACAGCAGAAAATAATAATACTACGAATGAATGCCTTAATGCAGGGCTGCAAGTATACTCATCACACAATGTTCTCATTAATCCTCATCTTAGTTCTGTTAACTGGTAAATCAGAAACTTCCCACTGAGAAAGCTTCTCCCTGGGGAAAAATAAATTTGCCCTAACATGGGGATCATTACTATGGATACTTGTGGAAGGGCTGATATGGCAACCAGTTGCTATGACAACAAGATCTTCATGTGTGCCTAAGAACCCTCCTTGACCCTTCCTTCCCAAATACTTTTTCTCTCTACCCCAACATTTCTTACTGCCTTCCCATATCCTCCAGACTTTGTCCTCCAATATTACCAAGTCAGTAACTCCCAACCACCAAGCATATTCTTCTCCCTTCTCTTCTTCTAGATACCTGTGTTTGAGTGTCACAGTCCTCAGGCTGTCTTATTTTGGGAGGACCTGAAGTCTAAGGGACCTGGGAATTAGGTATGGGATGGAAGTTAAAATCTACTAACTTAGATAAGTCATGCTTTTAGACTTGGGAGATTATTGTAATTGTAGTAGTATGCACCACTTTATTGCTGTTTTAAGGGACCAATTGCTACAACCACAAGATTTTTACAATCTCTGAGGATGTTTTATCATCCCTTAGAAGACATTAGCCCCTCTAGGAAGGAAATGCACTTATTCTTTCAGGCAATGAAGATATTATTTATCATTGGTTCAGATATAAATGTTAACCGTCTTAAAAAGTCTAACACCTTTCCCCAACTGTCTGTTATATAGAGAGCATGTTAACCTAAAGACTTAACTAATTGGTGGGAAGTCTCACTATTTGACAAAAACTTTTGGAAAAATTGGACAGGAGTCTGGAAGAAATCAGGCTTAGACCAAAATCTGACATCATGTACCAAGATAAACTTAAAATGACATCAGATATAAAGTCACATCATCAACAAATTTGAGAATGAAGAAATTACTCTCCAGATGTATGGTTAAGGGATGAGTTGATGACTAAATAAGTGATGGAAAGGATCACATTAGATAAAATGGACAGTTTTAATTATATAAAACTAAAAAGGTTTTGTACAAATTAATATAATACAGTAAAAATTAGAAAAGAAACAACTGGGAAAAATCCTTATAGTAAAGTATCATTTTCTCTGATAAAGACCTCATTTCCAAAATATGTAAGGAACTGATTAAAATTTGTAAGATTAAAAATAATTCCTCAAAGGATAAATAGTCAAAGGATATGAATAGGATTTTTCATAGGAAGAAAACCAAGCTATGAACAATCATACGAAAAAGCTTTGAATCTAAAATGTTCTAAGCTAATAGTATCAGACCTAAATAATAACAGATTCCTGCTGTCAGCATACTGACTTAGAAAATCATAAATTAACATTATCTATGTTGTATTATATTATATTTTATTAATTAATTCCTATTAGCATTTTAATCTGATTTGGCTTCCCTTGAGTTCTGCCATTTGGGGCCAGGCAGTGAGTTTGATCCCTGCTCTAACATAATAAAGAGAGAAATATATATTATAGCAACTTTGAGATTCCACCTCACATATCAAACTGGCAAAAAATGTAAGAAAACAAACATGACAAATGTAGGAAGAGCTGTAGAAAAGCAAGCACCCTATTAGTACACTATTGGTGGAACTGTGAATTAGTGCAGTAACTCTGAAAATCAATTTGGAACTATGCCTAGAAAGTTGCCAAATTATGAATACCCTTTCACCCAACTAGAGTATATGGCTCAAACAAATCAAAGAAAAAGGAAAAGCACCTATAGATACAGAAATATTTGTAGTAGCTCCTTTCATGGCAACCAAAACTTAGACACTAAGAGATAATCTTCCTATTCAAGAATGATTAAGCAAACAGAGCATTTAGAAAAGCAATTTCTGTTATTGGGTAGTTAGAAATTATAAAATGGACAATTCCAACACAAAGTGGGAAGACTTATGAAATGATGCAGACAAGTAAAGTGAATGATTTTTACAATAAGAACATTATAGAGAGAAATAACTTTGAAAGACTTTAGAAATCTTATCAACTCAAGGTTAAACTATGAGCCCAAAAAATTAAAGATAAAACAATCACCCCATGTTGGAGAGATGATGAATTAAAAACTCATAAACTACATTTTTACACACATGGCTAATATGGGAGTATGTTGTCCTGAATACTTTGAGGGTTTTTTTCCTTTTTTAACTTGTTAAATAGGGATGTAGTAGAAGAGGCAGACTAATAAAAAGGTTTGTCACATAAAAATTAATGAACTTTTTAAACCTTAATTTCTCCTGTCTTCAGGAAACTCAAATTTATACATTATTTCCATTAAATACTACCACCTATTTTATTTTTTAACTTGTTTTTAAACCCTTAACTTCTGTGTATTAGCTCCTAGGTGGAAGAGTGGTAAGGGTGGGCAATGGGGGTCAAGTGACTTGCCCCGGGTCACACAGCCGGGAAGTGTCTGAGGCCGGATTTGAACCTAGGACCTCCTGTCCTTAGGCCTGACTCTCAATCTACTGAGCTACCCAGCTGCCCCACTACCACCTATTTTAAAAGAAAAGTCTACCTGATTTGGAGACTTGGATATGTAAATGGGTAAAACTGGCTTTGAAATTTTAAGCTTAACAGTATTGGTTTGGAGTATAGAATACATTCATTAAACATTTCTTGAATGAATGGGTAAATGACTGATCTCTTATTGCAGGTGCAATCTGTGGAATTGGGAAGAGAAGAGATACATTTTTCAGAATCAGATTAATTTATCCATCATTTCTATAAAATGAGCTGCTGTATTGTTTAAATCTCTAAAAAAAACTTTGTAGGCAATTCAAGATAATTAGGATGTACTGCACATACTAAATCTCTTTTCCTAAGCCCAGGAGAGAGAGAGAGAGAGAGAGAGAGAGAGAGAGAGAGAGAGAGAGA
>NC_058130.1:611892908-611925455 GCF_016433145.1 Gracilinanus agilis
CAGAGAGAGACAGAGAGAGAGACAGAGAGAGAGACAGAGAGAGACAGAGAGAGAGACAGAGACAGAGACAGAGACAGAGACAGAGAGAGAGACAGAGAGAGAGAGAGAGACAGAGAGAGAATAAGAAGGCAAGTATTCAGCTGCAACAGCTGAAAAAGATAAATAGCCTTGGAGACAACAATTATGTCTTAGCCTATTTTACAAATTCTGAAAATTCCTACTGAATGGTGGGAGGAATGTGGTCAATGGTCAGCAGCATCTCCTGTATTAAATATTTTCTGGGTAGTCCTCAGAGGAGAGAAGCAGTTAGTCTGCATTTAATTTTTAAACCACATTTCATCCTTTTCCGCCTCTATACAACCACACACAGGAAAAAAATCCTACTGCTCATGCTACGCATTCTTTTCCCAATTCTTCTGGGCCGTTCTTCCATTCCTATTTAGAACAGCTAATCTTCCCCAAACCTGGAGTGAGTACAAGAGCTGCATCCTTCACATCCACAATCACACAAACATAAATAAGGTTTGAACACAGTTAACCCTTTGAATAAATTTTTCCAGGCTAATGACCCAAGGAAGCCTCTGAGGACATACGGTATCTATTTCTTCTGGCTCCAATGAGTTTATTACAGGTTGCAAAACTACTACCAGAAAGTTCCATTTAAATAAGACCTTTTTTAAGTTTAAAGAGAGATTTTATTCCATCCTAATCTTTATCAACACCGACATTAAAGAATATGTGCCTGTGCCTTAACCCATTGAAAGAAAAGAGAATCCTTGCCAAAGCACCACATTTTTTAAAATTAGCTCTAACTTTTCATTATGGTTGCAAATTCTCAGGAGTTTGAAGGCACATAAGTGCTAATGGGAAGCGGATGCTGCTGGTCACAGTGGTTGAATGTTTGCCTGGTTTGTTCTTTCAAGGTAAATAAAATCTGACAAGCTTGGTGCCTATTGGGGGAGAAGGAGGAGGCAAGGGTTGAGGAGAACATCCAAATATTTCTTGGACCTCCCATGTCCTAAGAACAAATATAAGATTTAAAATTGACCATTCAAAACACAGAATCTTGAGAAGTTATTTGCAGTACCAAAAATTATGTGTAACTGATTTGATTTTGACAAGTTAACTATAGTCCTTCTCCCTCCAACACTGAAAAATATATAGCGAGTTAGTCATTCTATTTGAGAAAGACCTCAAATGTTTCCTCAGCAAGTGTTCACATTATAAAAACTTCTATTATTCTGAACCAAAGGGTATATTTTAGAATTCTAAGATTCACAGTAAAGTTGTTAGGGGCCTGGCCAAAGCTGACATTTGTTCCATTATGATAAAACTTTTTTATGATGTTATTGGGTCCTTCCCAACATTTGGTGCCCTGCATTGCTACCTGGTTTTCTCAAGCAATGGACTACCCTAATTAACTTTTAGTGTGGAAACACTCTACCTCTGTGTGGAAAAAATGGTGCCCCTAACATTTAAGCCCTATGGATGAGAGGTTAAAATTGCTTTGATTATTCTCAATATGGTAGATTTGGAATGTTGCTTGAGAAGTGCTTGAGGTGAATGGGTGATAGAAAGATACAGTTCTTCCTTTCCTTGCTTTAATTCACTTAGAAATGTGTGTAGTCACCCACAGGGTACATCCATCTTGTCTTCTTTCATTATCTTTCCCCTCTCCCACTTTTATTCCTAAGAATCAAAACATTTGTATTTAGAGGAATAGGAATGGTTGAGGAAATTACATAATACCTAGGGTTGGTGGGAATTAACCATTCCATTTCCTTCACATTGACTTTTCCCTTTAGCTCCAAGCTCTGCCATCATGGATAAAAAATACTCTTACATAAAGATGGACTAGGTGGGTAAAAGAAGAAATGAACTTAAACTTCAGAATGAGGAATTTAGGTTCAATTCAATTTAATAAACATTTATGAAGCAATGAGGCACTATGCCAGGCACTTAGGCTATAAAGATGAAAAATAGCATATTTCTAGCCCTTAAGGAGTTTATAATCTAATAGGGATAAGAAGAATACTTATAAATAAGATTCAGAGTAGAATATGGTAAGGGCAAATGAAGGATCTAAACCAGGAATTATTAACTTCTTTTCTGCTTCATGGTCCACTCAAACAGTCTGGCAGAGCCTATGGATTCCTACTTGAAACCATGTTTATTGTCTACATTCAGAATGAAATGATATGTTAAATTTCAATAAAAGATTAGTGAAAATAAATATTCAATTTTTCCCATTCAGGTTTATGAACCCCACTGATACTATCTATGGCATATCAACTTTAGGCTAAGAGCTTCTGGTCTAGACAAAACTCTATAACAAGTATAAGGTGATCTCTGAACTAGATTTCCTGCTAGTGAGATAAGTTAAATATTTCAGTGGTAATTTAGTAAAGGTAAGGGATTCCTCTTTTTTGAAAGTCTTCAGAATATGATTCATTCTTCTCTGTCTGAGATGGATTATGTACAGTCCTGTCTGAAGATAGCTGAAGAGCTTAAGTGAGCTCACAAGAACAATTCTAGTCTTAAGTTAGATGAAACCTTTCATTAGCTGCCTACCTAGCTATAATATGCTAACTGCTTTTGTAAAAACAATTTAATTCTAAGATATATATATAAGTATATATATATATATTTTAAATTTTAAACCCTTAACTTCTGTGTATTGACTTATAGGTGGAAGATTGGTAAGGGTAGGCAATGGGGGTCAAGTGACTTGCCCAGGGTCACACAGCTGGGAAGTGTCTGAGGCCAGATTTGAACCTAGGACCTCCCTGTCTCTAGGCCTGGCTCTCAATCCACTGAGCTACCCAGTTGCCCCCTAAGATATATTTTAATTTTTATAATTTCATGGGAAAAGTTTTGCATATGTTGGCATAGTGGAAAGAGAGCTGATCTTGGTATAAGAAAGACATATGAAAGGTCCATAGGAGACACATACATGCTGGCTCTGTGGCCCTGGACAAATCATGAAATTTAGGAGTTCAATACCACAAACAACTCTCTAAGTCTATAAATTGCAAAATAGTTGCATCAGGAGAGGGAGCTTCTTCAATAACATTTCCCTTTATCAACAGTATAACAGGTCTAGACCCCCTAGACTCACAGAATAAAAAATGTAAAACCTAACTAGAAAAATAAATTCATTTATTATTTTTTAAATTATAATTTATGAAGTTTTTAAATAATTAAACACAAAGTTTAAGGTCTCAGAGACTACTTGTAACCATCTCAAGGTCATTTCCATATATTTTATATAAAAGGGGCCCCAGAAGTTTTTCTGGGGCACATAAAAATGTAACAAATTGGTAAGGGGGAAGCTTCCAACTTTAGCCTGAATATGCCCAGATGAAATTATGTTCCTAAATTCTCAAGTGTAGTTATCCCTTATCTACTTTCAGAATGTTAGATATCCCTTATCTACCTTGTATTAAATTTTTAAAAATGTTCTTGGTTCCTTAAGGCTTGGTGGAAATATGTAATTTTCAGAATGGTAAATATTAAAGGCCACTAAATGCTATTCACACATTCCTAAAACCCTTATAAGGGGGGCAGCTGGGTAGCTCAGTGGATTGAGAGCCAGGCCTAGAGATGGGAGGTCCTAGGTTCAAATCTGGCCTCATATACTTCCCAGCTGTGTGACCCTGGGCAAGTCACTTAACCCCCATTGCCTACCCTTACCACTCTTCTGCCTTGGAACCAATACACAATACTGACTCCAAGACAGAAGGTAAGGGTTTAAAAAAAATTTAAAAAATTAAAAAAAAAACCTTATAAGCTTGTGGGTCAGTCATAGGAGAAAAATACTAGGACTGGTATTTGAGGAAAATCACAAGCTCCTATGAAAAAGTAAGCAGATGAACATTTTTATGTTTATCAAGTAGATCATTTGGTTCTGGGTTCTAGAAACAGGACATACCTCAGAGTTGCTAGATTCAAACTAATAACAAAAACACAAGTAAATATAAAATCTCAAAATAAATCAACTTCAGAAGGAAAAGATAAAAGAAATTGACTATGTGGGGGTTTTGTTGTTGTTGTCTTGTTTTTGTGGACAATGAGTTTGAGGAAGTTGAGGTTAGTTTGACTGCAAATCACAGCCAAAAAAGCCAACATGATTTTAGACTCCATTGAGAAGCAGAAAGTCTAGAATTTTGGAAGGGAAAGTCCTAGAGTCTTAATTAGACCATACCAGAAGCCAGGGGTGTGCTATACTAGTTATAACATGTTTTGTTAAAAAATAAAGTGTTAAATTTTCAGTGTGAACATTTAGAATTCAGAAACTGGAAATAAAATACAAATCAGGGCTTCATTTATTATTTTGTCAACTGCCTAACCTTAAGTGTAACCTGAGTCCCAAAGGCCATTGGTATGAGCCTCTCATCATAGATGGAGACAAATGCTCTATTGCCTGCTTGAGGGGTAAAGAGAAGTTGGCCTGAGCAAGAGAGGGGAAAGCTCCAATTGTTTCTTTAAGTCTCTTTTGTCTCTGAGCCTTCCAGTTGTTTCAGACACTTCTGGTTCTTGCTGGTATGTATTCTCCTATCCTATGTATCTTTTTTCTGATTTCTGTTTTGTCATTGACTTGAAATGAGTTTCTTTGCTAGTTGCTGTAGGTGTGTTCAGTGTGGAAGTATTTGGTGAGAAGGAAGTCAAGCCTTGGATAGAGATCTTGAGGTCCTTATTATCCCATTAATGATCAGTGATTAGAAATTTAACTTGAATCTGAAAACCACAGCCCCTAGAATAATAACAATATTTAAGAGAGCAGATACATATAACTCTAACCCAATACTTGAGGGCCCTCAGAGGAGAGGAGAGTAGTCAAGCTTCTGGCCTCAATCAGATGCTTTCCATCCTGGCAAGAATTAAAGGCAAATGACACAATGATACCCCCTTGTTCTATATGTAGAGGAGAGTCCTCATTACATAATAGTGTTAATAATACAGATTAAACTTAGAAGTGAGTATGAATACATCTTTTCCCCTGAGAGCATGGTTGTTAAACATTTGCCAGTTTTTGCTCTCAAAATATTGCTTGAGCTCAGCAGGAATTCAGTATAAAGCTCAAGAAATGAAGTCATAATAAGGTTAGAAGACTAGAAACCTGGTGACTATAGGCAATAATTAATAATAATAAAGAAGAATAAATATTTATATAGCACTGAAAGGTTTGCAAAGTGCTTTATATCCATTATCTCATTTAAGTCTCCCAACATCCCTGCCTCAAGAGAACTGTGTTCAGTTAAGGGTACCATATTGAGGTTTTTGTTGTTTTTTTTTTTTTAAACCCTTTAACTTCGGTGTATTGTCTCATAGGTGGAAGAGTGGTAAGGGTGGGCAATGGGGGTGGTCAAGTGACTTGCCCAGGGTCACACAGCTGGGAAGTGGCTGAGGCCAGGTTTGAACCTAGGACCTCCTGTCTCTAGGCCTGACTCTCACTCCACTGAGCTACCCAGCTGCCCCCTTTGAGGTTTTTAAAAGACAATGCTAAGTTAGAGAATGATTAGAAGAGGGCACCAGGAATGTTAAGGGCATCATATGGTTGAACTAGGCATGCTTAGAAATGGAGAAAAGAAAACTTGGGAGAAGACATGATGGCTGTCTTCAAGTAGCTGAAGAGAGCTGAAAAGAAACACCTGGAAGAAAGCTTGGACTTTCTTAGCTTAGACTCACTTCGCCCCAGAGGGAAGATCTAATTGCAATAGCTGGAAGTTGCAAAGAGGAAGATTTAGGTTAGATGTAAGAAACACTTTTCTAATGATTAGAACTATACCTAAACAGAATATACTGCCTTGGGAAATTATAGGCTCCCCCTCACTAGAGCTAACAAAGTTCACTGTCAGGAATGTTGTAGAGGGGATTATTGCTCAGGGACAGTTTGAATTAGATGGCCTCTGAGGAGATTCTATGATATCAATACTATGAGATGGAAATGATTTGTAGTTTCTGTGCCACATGTGGATTTCCGTGATCTGGGCTGATAGATTATACATCCTCATTACAAATAATAATGGAAATATAGGTGTGAAATGTAAATCTAATGAGAGCCACCCATGACATTTTTACTTTTCTGGTGGCTCCCTAGATAGTGTCTCTGATATCCCTGTATACCACACTGTATTCCCATTTGGGTGGTGTGGTTTAATTTATTTAGCAGGAAGAAGTAGTTAAGACATAAGTACTTGTAACATTCATACAGAAACAACAGACCCAAATGGTGAGGGAATCAGTGAACATGCTATATGTGGATCAGTTAGGGAGAACATGGTGGATGTCTTCAAGTATTTGAAGAGCTATTAGGTGGAATAGTGATTGGGTTTATTATGCTTGGTTTTAGAGGACAGAAGTAGGATCACACATTTAGAAAGGCCATCAACTCCAACTCCCTCATTTTATAGGTAAAAAAAAACAACTGAGACCCCAAATGGTTAAATGGTTTTCCCAGGACAATGGTAAGCATCTTAGGAGGGATCTGAATCCAGAACTTTCTAATTATCCAGTAAACTACACTGCCCTACCATAATACCTGGAAATTGAAAACATTTTTAGCTTGATATAAAGAAAAACTTGTTAATGAGTAGAGCTATCCCAAACTAGGATGGACTGCCTTGGAAGATAATGCTTTATAAATGGAGGCTACCAAATGGCCACTTATTATAGAAAGGGTTCTCAATTGAGAACTAAATGACTTCTGAATTCCATGTAAACTTTTAGATTCTTTGACCTGTCTTTGTTCTCAAGAAAAGGAAATTTGGTGATGTGGGGGAGAGGCATTCCTTAGGGTAGCAGGAGTCACTACTGAAGCATTCCCATGTTTACTGAGCAGCTGAACCTCTGACATCTAGTGGTTAATTTTACATGCTTAGCCAGTTTAGTAGAAAATGTGCTCCATGCTAATCTCCAAAAATGCATCCAGCCATACTGCTGCCCCCACATCGCAGACTATAGCAATCCCTATGTGTGAAAAGGCTGCATTCTTTTCAAATGGACACTTTACACTTCAGCAGTAATGAGACTAAATTTGAAGGTAGTCATTACAAATAGAGATAAACAGATCCAAATTTCCTTTCCATGATTGTCTCCAGGAGTATGGGAAGATTTAGTGGGAAATTTTTCACATTGTAACATATTTAAGATATTGAAGCCCTTGTGACTTCTGAGTTAGAGCATTTTATGATCTTTGCTGAACTCCAGTGCTCTTCACGGGATTTTTATTTAGCCTTACATGGTTTTGTAAAGGCTTTTCCAAAAACTGAAAGAGCTCTGGAAACAAATATTGACACTGTTTGTTTTCTCCAGTCATAATGAAATATGTGATAATTGATTCACATTCATTCCTGTTACATGAAACTTCAACAAAACTCTAATGGGGATAGATCTGGTTTCCTTCCAGAGTATCTGATACATCTGTACAATTAAAATTCCATCCATCTTAAACCATTAAAATAAGACAGAGAGATAGGCTGTTAAGAAAAAAAAAACAGCTAACAGAGAGGAATGTGAAGAATAGTAATTTCTAAATGTATCTGCTCTAACAGGACACTAGTTAATTTCTGGCTACCTTTTGAGCTAATTGCTAGTCAGATAATAATCTTGTGTGTGTTGAATAGATACAGGTCACTTCACATACCTGTGTTTCAGTGTATGATTTCATAATCCAAAAGATAACATTTTTGTATGAACTCAACATTGTTTAAGACACTGACAATGAACTCAGTTGTTAAGCTGGTGCTGCCGAAAGTCAGAGTGATCTGACAATTGACAAAGCTCTTTAAACAGTGTACTGGTACTGGAAAAGAAATGGAGTTTTGGGGAAGGGTATGTATTTTATAACTCCTTTCCTACTTTGTCCATTATATTGAAAAAGAAAATTAAAAGGTAATACTTTACTAGGCTGAATTGGAAATAAACTTATTTTTTCAAACTGAATTTTGGACAGTAAAATTTTTCATAACTTTAGATTATTTTGTATGCATAATGTTTATTATTATTAACAATAATAATAACAATATTTCACATGCATGTTATCATTTAAGTTTTGGAAGACATTTTCCTCACAAGAAGTCACTGAACTACTTAGTGCCAAATATCATTATCCTCATTTTAGAGAGGAGGAAATTAAAACTCATAAAGTACAAAAATACCTTACTGATAGGATCACAACTTAGTAAATGTCAGAAAGGGGGTTAAAAGCCAGGTGTTCTATCTCTGACTCATATTTTTTCTATACTTTCTATTATTCAGGAGATAATCTATTAAGTGTTTATGTATTTGATTTGCCTTGTGGGGAAGGAAGCAATAGCTGGGTAATGGTGGTCTTGGTACACCAAATTATAAATGTGAATTATTATTATGTGAAAACCTAAAGGATCTGTGATATGATCAATATATGCATTTCCTAGTGTTGGAACTTCCTTCAGCCAAGTGGTTTGCAACCCCTTAATAACTTAGTAGGTAAGTCTTAAGGAGTTGAACAAGGAACAATTAATTTGCTTGCCCAGAGCTATACAGCTAGTAAGTATCAGAATCATACTTGTAAGTCTAGTGTTATTGACTTCAAGTTCATCCCTAAATATAGACTCCTCATGGGTGCATAAAATCTTCTATACCATGATACCTGAATGAATTACCATCAATGGAAATAATGTGTAAAGCACTTTGCAAACCCCAAAGGGCTCTGTGTATGCTAGCTATTGTTATCAATGATAATAACATAATTATCAGTAATTTTTTTCAGTTATAATAATAATAAAAAGATTGAATAATCTTATAGAGTTTACCATTATTTTAAGATAATACTTTTCATTTTTACATCAATTAAAAGTTTGAAGTGTATATCACATATATCATCTTATTTTATTGTCATAAAAATATTGTGAAAGTAGACAAGAAATGTATTAACACACACATTTTACAAGTAAAGGAACTAAGATGTAGAAAGATTAAAGTAGTTGATCCATTTCTTCTGCCACCTAAATGGGGATTCTGTTTTAATACCTCCTACTCCTACACTGTACAAAAAGCCTTCTAGCAGGCTGTGTGACTAATTGTTAAGGAAAGAACAAAACCCAGAAAATATCAATTACCTATGTTGTCTTATTCCAGAACTTTAGTCACTATGAAGCCTAGACTGAATTTAGCATTCTCGTTTATAATAGAGTGCTACGAGTTCTTATATAGCACTTGAAAAACTGTCAGAAAAACAGAAACTGGATGAATCAAAAGTCAGGTTTAAGGTGGCCAAGAAAAATATCAATAATCTCAGATGTGCAGACAATATCACTCTGATGGCAGAAAGTGAAAACGGATTAAGAAATGAGCATTGAAAATTTAATGTTAAGCTTTAAGTTTAACATTTAAAAAACAAACAAATATCATGGCAACTGATTCCACCACTTCCTGGTAAATAGGAGAAGAAATGGTAATAGTGTCAGATTTTATATTCTTGGGCTCAAAGATCACTACATACAGTGACTGCAGCAATAAAATTAAAAGAGATGATTGCTGCTTGGAAGGAAAGCAATGGCAAATCTGGACAGCATACTAAAAAGAAGAGATATTACCTTGCCAACAAAGGTCCATATAGTCAACACTATGGTTGTTCCTATAGTAATGTATGACTGTGAAAGTTGTTGGACTCTAAGGAAAACCAAGTGCTGCAGAATTTACACTTTTAAATTGTGGTGCTGGAGAAGATTTTTGAGAGTTTTTGGACAGAAGAGAGTTCAAATCAGTCAGTACTTAAAGAATATAGAGTATTCATTGGAAAGTCAAATACTGAAGTTGAAGCTTAAATACTTTGGCCATATAATGAGAATACAGGATTCATTGGAAAAGACCCTGATGTTGAGAAAGATTGAAGGTAAAAGGAAAAGGTGACAACAGAGAATGAGGTGGATAGGTTGTATCATGGAAGTAATGAACATGACCTTGGACAGACTTCAGAAGATAGTGGAGGATAGGAGAATCTGGCATGCTATGGTCCATAGGATCACAAAGAGCTGGACACAAATGAGCGATTGAACAATGTACTTCCTCTCTGTATTGTACGTGAATATTTAAAAAAATTGTAAAACACCACAGATAATATTATATATTATATCACATTGCAATGAATAACACTGCATCATATAATCCAAATATATCATATTTTATCATCTCATATCATGTCATATCATATCAGGTTTTATTATATCCTTTCCTTAGAATTTCTAGCTGTTAATTTCACTTCTATTTATAGGCAATGTTGGTTGTAATTCACCAGAAAATACGAGAAAAAAAGTATTTTCTTAGCCCACATAAATTGCTTTTATCATATCACTTTCCTATGCAAGAATCTGGTACCATTTTCCCTCTCAAATCTAATTTAAATTCTTTGGCTTGACATTCAAGACCCTCTAATAACTGCTCTACCTTAGCCTAGTTTACATTTCATAACTCTTCCCATTCAGGTCCCCTGCTGCAGCCAGGATGACTGCAGTCAGGCTAACCTCCTTATTTCCTCTCATATATCTCCCTTATCTCCAAATCATGTATTTGCTTGTGTCATACCCCTTGTCTTGATTGCTTTTCCATATTCCTTCATCTAGAAATCTTGAGATTCAGTTTCTCCATCATCTTCCCTAATTGACTCCATGCTGATAACTCATTTAATTTGCATTTAACTAACTTTCATTTATCTGTAAAAGATCATTTTCCCAGTGAAAATATTCTAAAGATCCCTAAGAACAGAAGAATTCACATGCAAATTCTTTGGACAGCTACCCATTTTTCTTTCCCAAGCCTCACTTGTTTAAACATCTAGCAAATCATTCCTCAAATTGGATTCTAATTTATCTTTAATTTATTTCAAATCAAATCAATCATCATTAAGCATTTGAGCCATGCATTTTGCTAACATTAAAGATACGTAGAAAAGAAAAAAAACAGTCCTTGCCCTCAAAGAGCTCACTATGTAATGGAGAATGGGAGTAACAATATTCAAACAACTATATACAAACAAGATATGTACAGAATAATATCTTTAACTAAAGAATATTACTAACAATACCTAAAACAATAAAGAATGTGTTCCAGGAAAAAGATTCTTTAAAAATTGGAACTAGAAGAGAAGAAATATTTTCATTACTGTAACAAAATTGTATTCCCTAAAATTCTCCTGGTGAGTCATATCAAGATGTATGAAATACATGAAAGGTAACAAGTCTATTAATATGTATTATAAAGCCATTCTTTACTCCAGAAGCCTCCTCTATGTCTAATTTTTCTCTCACAAAGGACAATGCCATCAAATTAGTGGTCTGCTCATGTCTATCAGTAATTTCCAGTAGACTCAATAGATAATTACATTGCTTGATTGATCTCTCAAGTAAGAAACTTCAAAGAAACTTTCAAATGAGAGTTTTCCTAGTGCAATGAATGAGCTGTTATTCTTGGTTCAATGGCAAGTTGGAAGGTCTTTAATGGAAGATCCAAAGACTCTGGTGGTACAGTGTTGACTCTGGATTCCCAAAGGCCATGCCATCAGCTGTTATATGCCTTGCAAACAGTAAATGTCTGATAAATGCTTTTGAATGAAATGGAATGGAATTGGCAGGTCCCACTAATATGATTCTAGGACTAGAGTCAGACCACATGTCTTATCTGAGGATCAATCTAGCTAAGTTCAAAGAGGCATATTTTGACTACATTATGACAAATTTTTCAACCACAGTAATTTGCAAAGACCATCGACCAAGATGGAAGTTGAGATTTGCATCAATGGAGGGAACATGTACACTGAAAAAAATCACAGGTTCTTTTATATTCTAAAATATTATAAAGAATTCAGAGGTAGAAAATGCTTTGTGAGTTGGATAATTATAGAAGTCTTCATGGAGGAGGTTTGAAAGTACATTGTATTTAGACAGGCAAGAGAAGACAGCAAAGGCATTCCAGGCAGAAGATTTGAGCAAACTCAAAAGCAGTGCAAATTTGGTTCAGGGACAGTGGACATGCAAGTTGTTTGTTGTTTTTTTTTAGAATACTGACATATTTCATTTGCTCATAGGTCCAAATAAAGGATAATTGGAATTAAGACTGGAAAGGTAGGTTGAGATATGGTTATAGAGAGTTAAGAAGTTTAAATTTTATTCTTTGTGGAGGGGTAGTCATTACAAATTTGTCATATTTTGAGTTTTTCTTCAAAATATATCCTGAATTTGAGACTCTCTCAATTCCCTTAGCTATAGATTGACCTCTGGCCTTAATTAACTCTATGTAGATGATGTGTAGATATCTAAATATCTCTAGCTTTAACCCTTCTTCCAAGAAACAAAAGCAGAATCTCAACTTTCTGCCTCCTGAATTTGTCTTCTTAAATATCTCCCCCATACCTCGAATTCAACATTACTAAAACCATTATTATTGTTCCTTCAGTTAATTGATCCTTTCTTAATTTTATTGTTCTATACCCTATTTCATCAATGATGCCACCATTCTCCCAGGTACCCATGTTCATAATCTTGAACTAATTTTCATCTCCTCTTTTTCACTTATCATTCACATATATTCAATGGTCATGTCTTAAATTCTACCCCTGCACTGTTTAAGGTGTCTGTCCTCTTCTTTCTTCTGACCTCCACCTCCACAATTCACCTGGACTATGTAAAAGAGCTTCTTAAGGGGTCACAGCTCTATCCCCTCCATCCTATATATATCAGTGCCAGATTAATTTGCCTTATGCATGGCACAAATCACATAATTCAATTGCTCAGAACCTTCAGTGATTTATGTAGTCCAAACAGAGTGCATGTCAACCCTGCAAAGCCTTGCTGCAGAGAATTTCTGACAGTTGATAGGGTTTGGAATCTTGATGAAAAGTCAGTTGTCCTGGGAGACTCGTGGAGAGTAGAAGGGTCAATCTGAGCTCTTTCTTTGGATCGAAACCTGGCCTATATTCTGCAGTTTTTCTCTTAAAAATTGTTAGTTTAGTTATTTCCTTTAAATCTCCCTAACCTCCCTTATTCCTCATCTTCATTTTTCCTTCCCTGCCTGAATTTCTGTGAGGGTTTTGAAAGGAGGGTAGTTCAGAGTGTTAGTTTTAAACTTGATAGTTTAAATAGTCAAATAGGGCTTACCCTTGTTACAAATTATCTATTGATTCATTGTATCCAACTTTCCTAACCCCATTGATTACAAAACCACTTGAGGCTGCCTTAAGGCAGGTCCTTTCTCAGTTTCACGTTCCTGGCTCCCTCCCCCACCTGAAGCTTTCTCTAGGCAACTGTTAGGGTTACCTTGTATCCTCTATCCTTTCCAATCAACCCTTAAATGAATAAACCCAGTTTGTCTTTTAATCAAATTTGGCTACTCCATTAGTTGATTGATAAGAAAGGGAGAAGGGAAGAAAGGAATCATATTGTCTCTGAGTTGTGACGGGAGTTGGAGGTGTCCATTTTGGAGGAAGTGTAATCTTATACTTCCTCTGAACTGTTCCTTTGTAAACCTGAGAAACTGACAGCAGCCCTCTAGTCAGTTTCAAGCCATTCTTGGCTAGCCTTAACCTTTGTCTGTAGAAATGCCCTTCCTGCTTGAGGGGCTCAGTCTGATTCCCTTTAGTGTCTCAGTCTCAAGCCTGTGTCCCAGTCTCTCCCAGGCTGTAGCTGTTCGCACAAAATACCTCATCCTCTCACTTGTAACTATACCTCCGTATTTATATTTCCTAAACTCAGCCATTCCCTTACTTCTCCTATCACCTTAATTTACTACCTTCACCATTGTACCTCCCTCATCCACTTTACTGCCTTAGGGATTCACAAACCACTATCCACAGTGCCTTCTCCTCTATTCCAACCATACCTCTGCCATAATTCCCTTGATTGCCTCCAGTCTTTGGTCCCATATCACCTCATTACCTCAGTAACCTTATTACGCCCCTGCCATATTCCCTTATTACATCCAGCTACTACCCCTAGAGTAATCCTCTTGTTACACTGCCAAAATTCCCTTATTACGTTTACCATACCAATTGCCTATATCAATTGCCAAATTCTAGAGCCTAACTAACATTCTACACTCAGGCTCCCAACTATCTCTTGAATATCATTATCCTACACTATTCCCTGTCACATAAATACAATCTACTCAAACACTATTCCATATTTTCCAATTAGCTTCTCTGTTGTTCTAACTCCATACTTTTGTTCATACTGTTCTCTATGCCTATAATTCCCTTTCTCTCCATCTTTACCTAAGGTAATCATACCCATCAAATAATAAGGCATCTATGCGGCAGGATGGATAATGTGCTGGCCCTGGAGTAAGGAAAATCTGAGTTCAAAACCTGGCCTCAGATACTTACCAGCTATGTGACCCTAGGCAGGCCATTTAACCTGTTTCCTTAGCTTAAAATGAGGATAATGATAGCACATACATCACAGGGTGACTGTGAGGATCAAATGTAATTACACACACACACACACACACACACACACACACACAGAGTCCATAGGATAGTGGCTAGCACTTAGTAGGCACTATATAAATGCTTTTGTTGTTTTGTTGTTTAGTTATTTTAGTCTTGCCCAACTATTTGTGACCATATTTGAAGTATTCTTGGCAAAGATCCTGGAGTAGTTTTCCATTTGTTTCTTCAACTTATTTTACAGATAAGAAATCTGGAAGCAAACTGGGTTGGGTGACTTGTCCAGAGTCACACAACCTAGTAATTAAGACCATATTTGAAATCAGGAAGATGAATCTTCCTACTTCAGGACCAGCACTCTATCCACTGTGCCACCTAACTTCCCCATATAAGTGCTAAGTGTTATTATTATTAATCAATAAATAAGCATTCATTAAGCACCTACTATGTGCAAAGCAATAAGCAGACAAACATAATTATAAAAGGATCCTTTCTTTTGGAGAGCTTATATTCAGCATGTACATATGTAAGTATATACAGAATAAAGAAGAAAATCCTACCCATCTTTATTTTTGTATGTTTTATTACTGCTTTTTAAAAAATACATCAGTTACTTCCAGGTAAAGACTTTACTTATAGCAAAGCTAAATGACATAAACCATTTCACATAACGAAATGGTATGAAAAGTGTGAAAAAGAACCCATTCTCACACATATCACAGATATTACCTCTCTTGAAAGAAGCCCATCCATCATTTATGTCAAAATTTATGTCAAATTCCTACTCCTCCATAAAGTCTCTCTTGAGCATCTCAGCCAGAAGTGACTTCCTATTTCTATGAAATCTTACTGCACCTTGTCCTTGTTACTGGACAATAAGAGATACCTTATCTCATTGTCCATTTTTGTCTTATGTTTTTATACTCTATTTTGTGTTAGAAGCACCAAAAGCAGTATAGTACAGTGAATAGAGAACTAGATGTGGGATCAGCTTCTGACAAATTCGGTTTATATAACCCTAGGCAAATCTCTTAACCTTTAATACCCTGGGTAACTCTACAATACTATGTTTTGATGACCTGCATTGGTAGCTAAAATTCTCTCATTTGGGAACTCCATAAATTAATGAAGTTATAAATATGGTCCCTAACCCTATTCCTATTAAAGGCCTATCCAACTTAAAATTGTTAGATCAATTCACTCTTTAATTTAAGTACTTTAAGATTTACAAAATGCTTTCTTCACAACTACATTGTGCTACAGGCACTGCCAATTATTATCACCATTTTTCATCAGAAACCAAGTATAGAAATCCCACAGTCACATATCTTATTAATTGTCAGAGTCACGAATAGAATACATGACTTCTGACTCCAAATCCAGTGTTCCTTCTACCTTTTTCGCTTCCACAAAAACATGAGTTTAGACAAAACCACAATACAAAGGAACTTATTTTCATTGGAACAAATCAGAACTGAGCAGATCCAGAGCTGCCTAGGGAGGAAGACTAACAAATACATGATGAAATTTATAGCGTAGTATGTTTCTTAGCATCCTCTATCACCTTTCCTATTACTGCGCTGCCGTAACTATGGAAGCAGAAAGAAGCCACACAGGACTAAAAGTTATTTAAATTTTTTCTTTATTTTATGGGTTGGCATAGTCAAAAAACCATTTCATCACCAAGTGACCAGCCTATTGGTTCTGTCTTCCTGAGAACTAGCTGGACTGGTCCCTCAGAAAACAGACTGGGTCCATTGCTAAAACCATACTTGAAGTCTTTCCAGCATGGAAAAACCTGCCTAAGCTCATATTTTGCCAACATAACTAAATGAAAGGATAGCTCTCAATACTTCTTGGAGAGACAAAGGAGTTGGCGAAATGGGTTTTATCATGAACCATGTTAAAATGTGCTTCCCAGATACGTGCTTGCCTAAGGTATTTGTCACTGTCATGGAGGAGATTTAGTTCAGAACAAACGTTCAAAGAGGAATGCCCTGTGCATGGTGAGGTACTCTAGAGGTTCTTGTCTACAAATGACATCAGGCAGCATCCTGAAAGATATCTGTAACTACAGCAAAAGAGTTGGGTGTTACATACAAATGGTACTGAAATACTAGTGTGCCATAAGAAATCATGAAAGGGATCATTTCAGAAAAATCTGGAAAGGTTTATGTGAACTGATGCAGAATGAAGAGAAAAGACCAGGAGAATAAGTTTTACAATGACAACAATGCTACAGAAACATTTCTGATCACTGACCAATTCCAAAAGACCAATTAGAAGTAATCTGATTCCAGAGACTAATAATGAAGCATGCTACCAATTTCCTGAAAGAGAAGTAATAAATCCAAGATACAGAATGCAACACATCTTTGGGCCCAGGCAAGGAAAGAATGTTTTTCCTGACTATGCATATTTATTACAAAGGTTTTTATTTTTTTCATTTTTCAACTTAAGTGGAGGTAAAAGGAAGAGAAAACAAGTGCTTGTTAATTGAGAAAATGAAAATTTTAAAATAAAAGAGGATTTCATTGCTGGGTAATGGTGAGGGGTTCAATAGGAAGCACCAGCAATGTCAAAGAGAACATCAATACAATTTAAAAATTAAAAACATATTGCTGGCAGAGCAAGCATTACTTTTAACACCAAAAAAGAGACCTTTGTGACTAGATTGAGGATATGATTCATGTTGTTAACATGGTAAGACTCTCTCAATTTAAACTTGACTTGTCCCCTAAAAAGGAGCCACATTCTCAATTGCCTTTAAATCTAGCCTAGAGCTTGGAACACAGAAAGTTTTATTTGCTTCCCATTTTCAGGAGGAACTGAGGATCAGGCTACAGAGACTCTAGCAAGAGAGAAAGTAATTCTTCTTGACCTGATTAGACCAGTAATGAAGAGAAGGATTAAGTGAAGACACATAGGATTTTCCTTCTTTGTGGCACTCTGTTTTCTTGTGGCTTTGTCAGAGACAATATTACCCCTTTGGCTCCATGTCAGAGACCCAAATATTTTTCTCCTTCTCTCCCTTTCCCCCTCCCTCCCTTTGTGGCCCATGTGAATTTATGCTAAATATGCCCAGCAGGGGCCTTGAATAGGTATGGTTTTGTAATCTAATTCCATCTTCTCTGCCAAAATGTTTGTCTACATCTTTTTGGTTATTGTTTGAAATTATATCCTCAATTTATAGAAGCTTTTTTATGTTTTGTTAAGAGAGAAAATTTCTCCAAATCTACATAGTTTTAAATCCTTTTTCATTGTTAACAAATTGGTTGTAATATCTGTTTTACTGAATCAGATTCAGTTGAACACAAGGCTCTCTCTTTTGGTCGTTTGCAAAATCTTATGAGACTTTCTGGCTAAGAAGAGACTCTCTCCCCAAAGCAGTGTTCATAAAAGACTGGCAGAGAATGCAGAGCAGTGTTAATTACAGATGTGTCGAGGAGGAAGGGAAGGGGCAAGGGCATAGAGGAGCCATTTGAAACAGTTGGCCAGACTAGAATTTGTCTAGTAGAAACACATTTCACTGCCAGGTGACTATCCAAAGGGAGAGGCTATAATCATTTCAAGGTGACAGTCTCTTCTCCCTCTACTTAGAAATATGCCTTGAATGAGCTGAGGTTGTATCCTTCCTGCACCTCATCTAAGCATTCTCTCCTCCATCTGGGTAAAATAGAATGTCAGAGTGGGATGCAGAACTTTCCCCTCTCTACACCTGGTGGTAGGGTTCTAAAACCCTCCTGTACTTGCAGAAAGTGCATTGCTTCAGAAGGTCTATAAATAATAGAAATACTTAGGTCCTTGCTTTATTACAAATTTAAGTCTCAAAGCAAAAGAGAATGCCTGATCTTTGAATTTTGAATTCATTAGTTTTCTTTGAGTTGCCAATATCACAGTCATGTATAAAATTCTTTTTCAAAGGATGTGCCTCAGGTCATTGGGTCATATGATAATGGATATCGGGATGTCAGAGATCTCAAAGATTCAGCCTTGCTCTCCATTTTATAGATGAGGTCTGGGGAAGCTATTGTTGAATCATAGGTCTTGGAATTGGAAGGGAACTCAGAGACTATCTGAGCCTACCCCCTTATTTGATAGGGGCTAAGGAAAAATATGATATTTCTCTAAGGTCAAAAAGAAAGGTAGAATTTGAACCCAGGTCCTCTTGCTTAGAACCAGTGCTTTTTCCATTGACTTGTCCATGATACCAACATGAATAAGTAAAAATGACAAGATTTTAACCCAAGTTCTCAGGTTCCATATATATGTATGTGTGTATGTGTATATATGTCACACACACACACACACACACACATATATATATATATTTCATCCTCATATATGAGAGGTCTGATTTTCGGTTTTGTTGCAATATTCTCTTTTCCCTCTAGAAGTTTTCCCTCACTTTATTTTACCTCATACAATATTTATTTATTATTATATTGGGATCTTTCCTTATTTGTGAATGCTTTAACTTTTCCTACAAGGTTTCTTTTGTTTGTTGGTTGGTGGGGTAGGAGAGGGAGGAGGTATGTGGGTATTATTATTATTATTATTATTATTATTATTATTATTATTATTTTGTTTTAAGTGACTTATGTGGGAGCTAGACTTGTACATAACGATCATTTGGGCATCTTGTCAGAAGTCCACTAGGGTTTTATTTATGCAGCCTACAGTCATACAGTAGCCTTTCTGGCTGCTATGTCTTGAAGCTTTCATGTCTGTAGAACTCTCAGATATTTTTTCACCTAAACTATAATTTAAACATATTTTCTCTATCATAGATTGTCTAGTCCTTCATTTCATATGTGAGAAACCTGAGTTCTAGTGAAGAGAAATGACTTGCTCAGGATTCCATAAACAATTCAGTGGAAAAACCAAGACTAAGATTCAGATCTCTGTATTCTCACTTCATTAATTATTCCAATGTATCTCATCATTGATTACTGTGTCTTCAGAGGAAAATAAAAAAGCAATCTTGTATCATCTGTTGAATAGTGTAAAACTTTGTAACAACTCTTTGGGTTCAATGACATGATCAAAGAGAACCAAAGAAAGAAAAATATCTGGGAGATTTTTAAACAGTGGAACTCCTTTGGAGTTTTATGGGTTCATGTAACAAGCTATAACTGGCTCACATGTTTCTTTTCAAAGCCGCAGACAGATCTCCCAGGCAGTTCACCAACATGCCTTCCCAACAGTCTATTGGCAGTATCTTTGGCTTCATACAGCCAATATAGAATTCGTTCTCTGGACCTCTATGCTTTAGAACACTTTGTTGTCTCTTCCATAGCTCTCTATGATTTCCAGTAAGTGTATCTATCACTGATTTGCATCAAAATTACACCCTTCAGGTACCCCAATAACATAATTTAACAATTGCACCTGAAATTACTACCTGGAATCCAGGCACATTGCTGCTTCTGTGTCTCCAGAATCTCTGTACCCACTAAATCATGAAATCCTCACCTGCCAGCTAAAACTCCAAAGTCTGAAGGAGATACAACCAGCTTCTGTGTGTAGCTTACATTCTCAACCCCTTTTAAATTCCCATCCCCAATCAGTTTGATGCTCTGATATAAACATCCTGGAACAAGGAGAAAAAGAAAAGGAAGGGAATTTTGCTACTGTGCCATTTTGACATAGGTCTTCGGTACAAGGACCACTTGAGAATATGGAAGATGCCAAGCCTGTAGGAAAGCATGACTTGGCCACATCCATTTGTGCTGGGCCTCAGCATACGATCACTCTGGATTAAGATCCAGAATGTTGAATGTTGACCAAGTGCTGAATGTTGACCAAGAGGAAATGATTTCCTGTTCACTTGAATTTGCTCTTAAGGATTCTTTCAGATCCAACCTGGCAGAGTCCAACCCTGAGCGTCAGTCATCACAGGTGTCTCTCTATCAAGTTTCTCAATGCGTCAATGCCCAAGGATGAAGAGCTGGATTAAAGTCTAGTTGCGTGAGTCAATGCCAAGAATAAGAGAACTAGGGCCTCAAGAAAACAACAAACAAAGTGCCTTGGGAAATTTGCAAGAAAGATCTGTAAGAGGGTATGATTCAGGTTACTTAAATGCTTTAGATGAAAAAGTTATTGCTAAGCCACCAATTGAATGAATGACTAACATTCATTTACACGGGCCTGATCAATACACACTTTTCTGTTTCTTCAGCTTTTCCCATGTTACTGCATTCCAAGACTGAGGCCCATGTTTCCTTCTAAGGCAAATGTCTAGGGTAGTCTGATGTCTAAAAGCATTAGACACTTCCCTTTCCAGTGTTCCTCAACTTCAAGTCCTAATCATTGGTATGTGTCTGTAACCGATTACCTTAGTTGGTTGGATTATGTTGCTGACGAGGGCAAGATCATTCCACAAGAGCCAGTTAGCTTTGCTCTGTTCCACAGAACAACCTGAACTCCTAACCCTAACCAGTCAGGGAAGGGAGTACGACTACATAAAATCTTATTGATTTTACATTTATAACTCTACTTCTTCTATTTATTTATTTGATTTTTTTATTTGTTACATTAAAATACCCAGTTAACTCCATCCTTTCTGTCTCCCCATTAGAGAAAACATCATTTGACAAAAAGATGTGTGTACATATAAAACTATGTCTTACTTATCTCTACATATCAGTTCTTTCTCGGGAGTTCTTTGTAAAGAGACAAGTTATTCTTCAAACAATATTTCTGTGGTTATATATTTTGTTCTCTTGATTCTGTTTGTTTCACTCTTCATAATTTCATGAAAGTCTTATCATGTTTTTCCAAAATTAACCTGCTCATCATTTCTTATAGCACAGTAGTATTCCATCACAATATGTCACAACTTGTTTTAGCCATTCCCCAATTGAAGGACATCACTTCAGTTTCCAATTCTTTGCCACCACAAAGAGAGCTGCCATAAACATTTTAGGACATGTAGATTCTTTTTCTTTTTCCTTGATCACCTTAGGGAATAAACCTAATAGCAGTATAGCAAAAGATATGTGTATAACTATAAAAGGTATGTGTATATCACAACTCTTTGAGTTTCAGGTTGCTCTCCAAAATGGTTGAATCAGTCCACAGTTCTATCAACAAACTGTTAGTGTCCTCATTTTTCCACATCCCCTCCAACATTTGTCATTTTGTTCTTTTATCATTTTAGTCAATCTGATAGATTCACATTTCTTCTATGGCCTCCCTTTCTCTCCTCTCACACTGTCATCACCCTAGCATAGGCCTTCATCACATCACACCTTAACTACTTCAACACACATCTAATTGGTTCCCCTGCCTTGAACCCCTCCAAGTCCCTCACCCCTACTCAGTTGTCAAAGGGGCTTTTCTAAAGCACAGATCTATCCATGTCACACACACACGTCTCCTGATTCAATAAATTTTAATATCTCCCTATCACTTGCAGGATCAAAAATAAAATATCCTGTTTGGCATTTAAAACCCTTCATCAACTGGCCCCTTCTTGTCTTCCCAGCCTTTTTGCACTTTGCTCCCTTACACATACTCTGAGATCCAGTGACATTGCCTAGCACTTAACCCCATATCTGAAACACAGTAGCTGCTGAATAAATTCTGGTTAACTTGTTTTGACTTGTGTCTCACACAAGACACTCTGCATTTTCATTGATTGTCACTCCACCTCCTCATCCCATACCTGAACTCTCTCTCCTCATCTCTGCTTCCTGGCATCCTTTAAGTTTCAGTTAAAATCCCACCTTCACCAAAAATTTATATTGTTTGTATATAATTGTAAATTCTTACATTAAACTGTGATCTAATACAAACTTCTTAAGACCAGGGACTACTCGTTGCCTTTCTTTTTGCCTCTAGCATTTAGTATGATACCTGGCATTTATACAGGTGCTTGACAAATGCCCACTTGTTGTTACTGTGGTACATTAGCACAGGTCAATGAGCACTGAGAAGAATCACTTCAAAGAACATTTTCTAATAGTTGCAATAACAGAATCATCCTTATTATTGTGCATACAGATTCATCAAAATGACCTTTTTCTCTAGGTCCCATCTGAATATACAGAAAGTAATTATCAGTTTTTGCAGGAAAATATTTGGAACAGCTACTCCTGGTATATAAATGGTGAAAGTAAGATGAAAGAAAATAGGATAGCTAAGAAAATTAAAATAAATTAAATTAAACAACAGCATTATTAAAATAATCATTTTCTCCAGATGTCCACAAAGCAATAGAGTAGAACTCCCTATGCTCATGAATAAGATTAGAATAAAAAGAGATGAAACCTAAGATCTGCCTGGCTTCTGGTCCACAAGGCATATGGGAAGGGGAATAAGAGAGAGACAAAATAAAATGTTAAATACTGGTGGAGAGTCTGTGGGGCATTTTAGAGACTAACATACAAAAAGAAGAGCTCAAACCCTTTACTCTGGTTCAAAGTTAGGCATTCTACAGAAATTCTATTAATTTTAAGCAATAGTACTCATGAAACTTTAAAAGGCATACAGGGGAGACCTGCCAGGTACTAGACAATGCTCTTCAGAGTATTTATAGTAAAATGAAACAATGAGAAGGATGCATGGATTCCAAGTAGCAATGTCAGGTAAAATTGTTATGTAAGTGGGGTAACTGAAGTGAATTGCTTTGTTCCTGATATTGGTTAGTGCTAAAAATATCACCCAAGAGGAAAAATTACAAAAGGAGAGGATAACTACAGTTGTTATTGAAGGCAAGAAGTACAGTTTTAAGAGCACTGGTTCTAGCATAAGATGAAAGCTAGCATCATGAGAGCCTAATTAGGCAAGTCATTTTACTCCTTTGAGATCCAATGCCTTCAACTGTAAAATGAATGAAGTAAACTGGTTGGTGTTTGGTTGTCCTTTGTACTCAAAGAGGACCAAAATGGCATCACTGATAATGTCTTATGACTTGTGCATAAATTGGATTTAAGTGAGGACAAAGTCATCAGCCTCACTCTCTCTTCCAAAATCATCTAAGTCCAATAGGAAGACACATGATAAGCCAGCTGGTGATGGCTTAGGATACAATGGATTTTCTTAGCTTCTTTGATGACTGGCTAAGCTCTAAGCATTCCACAATGCCTGCTTTAACCAGCTTTATGACCATTGGAACAAATCATTCTTAATTGCTCCTACCACCAGAGGTAGACATGCCCCTAACTTCATCAATGGGTTTGAGGCCTCTTAATTGCCCTCAACCTAGTTTAGTTGGCCTGCTGGGATGGTTTACCAGGGTGTGGCCACAGCATATACTATAGCTTCTTGGAGCCACAGGTTAAAGCTGGGTGGCAGGTGGACACCAAAGGAAGATAGTAACCCTGAAAAAAAAGGGGCCCAGCAAGCTCTCACACCAGAAATACCAGTACTCCCTGAATACCCCATCCACTCCAGGAAGTGAACTAGATGACCTCTCAGGTCCCCTTCTACCTTGATCTCATGGAGAACCACACTGGATAAAAAGATATAGATGGATTTTTAGAAGATAACCTCAAAGAGACCAAATACTTTATGAGTTCTTTTCTACTGAAATATCACTAATCTAACCTTCTACTTGAGGGGAGGAGGAAGAATTACTTCTTTAAAATATCCTTTGCCTTAAGAGTTAAAAGAACTACATTTATCATTTTATTTATCTAGGTGGCATAGTAGATAGAGCAGTAGGTCTGGAGTCAGGAAGACTTGGGTTTAAATTTAACCCCAGGCCCTTCCTGGTTGTGTGACTTTAGGTAAATTATTTAACCTCTATTTTCCTCAGTTTCCTTGACTGTAAAATGGGGATAATAATAGCAACTGCCTCACAGGATTGTTCTAAGTATCAAGTTAGATAATAATGATAAAGGGCTTAGTACAATGCCTAGTATATAGGAGACCCTCTATAACTCACAAAACAGATATTATTTAAGATGTACAATCAAGTATTAAGTGAAGTGGTTTTAATTAATTATGCTGACACCTAGGCTTCAAAGTGTTTAAAGCTCACTCAGTGGAATGAACTGTTCTCTCCTTTCTGCTTCTTATAGAATTCTAGCCAAACTTTGGAATTCAAGACCTCAGAAGCCAGGGGAGCTGAAAGTTCATATGCTTTATGTTGGAAAGTACAAGTCACTGCACAGATTTATGCAGCACTTAAGATATTGACCAATTAAAATAGTACATTAGAGAGTGAGGGCAATATAGTAATAATCAAAATGATGTAATGAGATGATCCAATTTCTTGAAACCTGCCAGGAGGAGGGCTGATTACAGCATGCTATTAAACCATGGGTTCCTAGTTTTCTGATGTTATGCATCACATTGGTTTCTAGCCACAGAATCTGTTAAATATTGGATCTTAAAGTCACCACTGGTCCAAGGAGTAGTTTCTTTGGACCTGGGCCAGAATTGAATGTAACACACTCTAGATTTAAGGCCAAAGTCTAATCTTAATCCCTATGTAGTTTATTTCCCAATCTGATGCTCTGTGTGATGTGAAAAAGAGACACAAATTACTTCAGAGTAGTGATAGTACATAAAACAGAGATGTACACTTGCCAAAAGTATTTAGCACTGTGATGGAGGAGATCCAGTGCAGAGTCCCTGTCAAGGACCTGTGAATGGTGAGGTTCTCTAGATACTTCTGTTTGGGTATGATTGCGTCAAGCACCAAGAAATTGCAGAGCTTCCTAGAATAAATCTGAAATCATTCAAAGGAGTCTGACCTATCCATTCATACAAGAAAGACTTAATGGATGAAGAATATTTATTGTCCAGTTTTCATCATCCATCTGAAATGGGCATCTTTTAGTCCTTATCCAACAATGTATATCTGGGACAGATGATTCAGAAAGACAATGAGCAGAGCCCAGAGTTGAAAAAGAAGAGAAGGAAAGCAGGCTAGATTATTTTTGTGAAATTGCAAAGCACTTTTGCTGACCCCAAGCCTCTCATAACAACAAAGGCTCATCTTTTCAATACAAACATTTTTTATTAACATTTCTATCTGTAGTGAAACCTGGACCATCCACAAGATGAGTGAGCATCAGACAAGAGGTAACAAAAAGGTGCACAACATATGATGAATGAGGGAGTCTAAAAGAGAATAGGAGTAAAGTATGTCATCAAAGAACTGAATGACAGAAAAAGATGGGCAGATCTCATGGTAAGAGCAAAGGATGACAGGCTGATAGCCAGAATATTCCACTAGTATCCTAATAAAGTCATGAGAAACTGAGCATGGGCAACCAAGATTAGAGGGGAATCAACAAACTGGGAAAAAATTTTATAATAAGTTTCTCTGATAAAGATCTTATTTCTCAAATATATAAAGAATTAAATCAAACTTGTAATAAACCAAGTTGTTACCCAGTTGATAAATGATAAAAGGATATGAACAGGAGTTTTCAGATGAAGAAATCAAAGTTATCAATAATAATATCAAAAACGAAGGTTATTTAAGAACAGAAGCATTCAGGGTAACTGACTGAGAGTTTTTATTCCTGGAGGTAAAAAAGAAAGAAAAGAAGAACTAGTTCAGAAACCAGTCAATTATATACAGCAAAGTTCATTATCAATAGGTTGGCCAGGTAATGATGCATTCTTTGGTCACGATAACCCATGAAACAGAAAAATACAGTTTTTTAGGAGGGCTTCAGTTGTATGAAACTCCTATATACATCTCTAGTGATTGTGAAAAAGTAGGGAAAGAAAAGAAGGAAAAGGGTTCTCAAAAATCTGACAATTTTTAGATTCTAAATTTTAACTTAGCTGTTCCTACTCTCAATGGGAGTATCTTCCTCGTGTAATAACCAACAAGTCGACAAACTACTGGAGGAATGGAATCACATCAGTCTTAGTAATATCATGGTAAGTCCAGAAGAAAGAAGGAAGCTCTAGCAAAGAAAATAAAGAATTTGATGGAGTTCTTTTTATAATGTATTCAAATGCAAAAAGAAACATTATTCCATGAACAATTGGGACACTATGCTGCTCATAAAAAATATTTGAAAGAGTACCATGAAAATAGTTACAGTTATGCCACCATATCTATTGCAGATGAAAGCTAGAGAAAGAAAACAAAGATTCCAATATAACTCTTCAAACTAAATCAACATATACTTTGATCCTTGGTGATGTCAATGTAAAGGTGGGAATAGGTGAGGAGGAAATATGCTTGAAAATATGAATCAGGAATAATGAATGAGAGAGGCTGAAGACTTAAAGACCAAGCAGATGGTTCATGTTTATATAACATAATGCTTCTTTGATAAAAGAATAATAAGGTACTAGAAATGATGAACATCAAATAATATAAACAAAATTATATTGAATATTTTAAACATGCAAGAAATGCCTTATTAGTCAAGTGTGAATTATTTGTAGACCAGCTGTCTGTTAGACCACTGATATAGTAAATAAAAACTAATGTAAAGCTAAAAGAACAAAAATGAGGGAAAAGTAGGTGTGCAAATAATAGTTCTGTTGACCCATTTTAATAAAATATTGATGTTGAAAATGGAATATGAATGCAGTAAAGGACATCAACCCAGAGTACAATGATTTCAAAAAGAAATTAAGCAATCAAATCAATACCATAACATGAAGAATAAAAAAGTCTAAAATATGCCATAGTCAAAAAGCACTTGACATATTTGCCAAGCAATTAGATACAATATCCAGAAGATTCAGAATGTAAACTCATTTGTAAAATCTTAGGGAGAGAAAGATAATGAAAAATTATGCAAGGTATCCCCTTATTAAACATAGAGAAACATTGGAGGACAAAATTAGCTTAAAGAAAGAATGTCAAGAGTCTCAACAAAGGACATATCTAAGGAGGAAATTTTTTTAAAGAGCAAGAAATAGAAGAAAAATAGAAAAGATATTAAAAGATTTTTAAATATACTAAGCCTTAAAAAAAACCCAGGATCAAGTATAGTAGGACCACACTTGGTAAAAAAATCACAATTCAAGATATATAGGAGGTAGAAATGACATGAGATTAAAGAGAGGAAAATCTACTGGACTCGAACAAGTGTACATAGCAGAGATACATACTGAAGATGCTGCAATTGTGAGGACATTGAGTAGGAGGAAAATGTCAGACTTTATTAATACCTTTCCAATAAAAAAGAGAGAAAGAGAGAAAGAGAGAAAGAGAGAGAGAGAGAGAGAGAGAGAGAGAGAGAGAGAGAGATCAAAAGGACATAAATAACTCCCATCCTAGATGCTGACTTTTCCATCTATATAAAAATTTTATAATAATGGGTACATGCATAAAGGACATCCTCAATGATGATTTTAGAAGGGGAAAGGCAGGCTTTTACAAATAGCAAACCACAGTAGACCACATCTTACCATTATATAAGTGACTGAAAATTGTAAAGAATACAAGCTGTCTCCTCTGCTTGTTATTTATTGATTATAAAAAAGCATTTGATTCAAGGTGCCTCCCACCCATATACCAAAATTCACTATTCTTTGATGACATAACAAAGAGATTACCTTATTTCACAACCCTCCAACCATTAGAATCAGTAAAGGTATAAAACATGAATGCATGCTTGTCAAAGGAGTTATTCATTCTCAGGAGAACCATCACAGCATTCAAGTTGAAGAGGGATTCCCTATGGATGATGAAATCTTCTAAATGTTCTTGTTTGCAGATAATATTATCTTGGTGTCTTCAAACACCAAAACAATTCAAGGCCTCCTGGAAGATATCTGGAGCCATGCAAAAGAATATGGGCTAACCATACAAGCCAGAAAAACCAAGTATGTGATGCTGAGTTAGATGGACAACCTGCAGAGCACACCTAACAGACCTTGACAATTAATTGGACATGTTGGGTGAGGAAAAAAGGGAAAGTCAGAGATGGCTTCAATAATAACTGCTTTGGTAAACTTGAAAGATCACAGTCTTATGAAGAGCATTACAAAAGTTCAGAAGATGGGTAGATTTAGGGGAGAATATAATGAGATTAGATATGTTGAAGTTTGCCTAATTCTGGATAATCTTATGTGAAAATATCCAATATGTACATTAAAATAAGACCTCAATGAAGACAGTCTACATAAAAATAACTGAAGCCAGAAAGGAATGAAATCATCAATGAAAATATGACATATATAGAGAGAAGTGTCTAAGGACAGAATCTACCCAAATTGAAAAAAGTAGAAGATGAGACATTACCCTTTTTTCCGGGTTAAGATGGCAGCAAAGTAAAAAGCAGCTGCTCAACCTCTCCTAACCAAAGCATAAAGGACTCCTCAAGGGGACATAAAAATAAATCCAGACGAACGAAGGGACCCCACAACAGGGTGCAGCATTGAAGGTATGTGGAATCAGGGCATTTCCACGCTATAAAGGGGTGAAACAGCTCTCACAGGAGCTTGAGTGGGGCAAACCCCTCCCCCACCCCCCACACCACGTGTACAGTGCCAAGGCCACCTCACAAGAGTTAAAGCAGATTTGGGGCACCCATTAAGTCATTGGCAGCTCTAGGGCCTGTTCCTGAGAGCAACAAGACTTAGGACCCCAAGAGGCTAAAGAACGCACGTGGACTTTGAATACAGACCCTGAGTGCTAATGCTGGCGCGGGTGAAGGCATTGACTTAGGCGTGGACAAGGATCTTGAGCGCAGGCTTGTACCTCTAGTGGGGACCCTGTGCAGATGGGAGCACAACTGTGGAAGCAGCACCCTGAGACTGCTGAAGGAGCCTCGGGCAGAGGGGCAGACCAGGGAACCACCAGGTGGCTCAACTCCGAGAATAACGAGACCTGAGACCTCAGAAGCCTAGAGAGCGCAGACAGACCCTGAGTGTGAGGATAAAGCGGAGAAGGGGTGGGGCAAACAATGGCAACCCAAAATCAGAAACCCCAGAAGAGAAAGATCATCAAGAAGAAATCTGTAACACTCGACAACTTTTACATGGAGAAAGTCCAGACAACAGAGCAAACAGCAGAGGAGAACAAACAAGTAATTATATCCAAAGCTACCCAAAATAATGAAAACTGGTCACAAGCTATTGAAGAGTTCAAATCAGAGATGATGAGAAAGATGGAAGAGATCTGGCAAGAGAATAACAGTTTAAAAGGCAGAATTTTGCAATTGGAAGATGAGGCTCAGAAATCAAATGAACTGATAAGCAAATTGAACACCAGAAATGACCAGATTGAAAAGGAAACCCAAAAGATCATAGCCGAAAACCAGTCTCTAAAGGCTAGAATTGAACTATTAGAAGCTAATGATCTCTCGAGACAGCAAGAACAAATAAAACAAAGTCAAAAGACTGATAAAATAGAAGGAAACATGAAATATCTCAATGAGAAAGTGACAGACCAAAAAAACCAGTTAGAAGAGACAATTTGAGAATCATTGGTCTTCCTGAAAAAGCAGAAATTAATAGAAATTTGGACTCCATACTAAAAGAAACTATTCAGCAAAATTGCCCTGAAGTTCTACAAGAGGGCAATATAGACATTGAAAGGATCCATAGATCACCCTCTAGTCTAGACCCAGAAAAGACAACTCCCAGGAATATTCAAGAGCTTCTAAGTAAAAGAAAAAATCTTACAAGAAGCCAGAAAGAGACAATTCAAATATCAAGTGAGCACCAATCAGGATCACACAGGATCTGGCAGCCTCCATGCTAAAAGACCAAAAGGCTTGGAATATGATATTCAGAAAGGCAAGAGAGCTGGGCCTTCAACCACGGATAAACTACCCATCAAAATTGCCTATATACTTCCAGGGGAAAGTATGGGCATTCAACAAAATTGAAGATTTCCAAGTATTTGCACAGAAAAGACCAGGACTAAATGGAAAGTCTGATATCCAACCACAAAAATCAAGAGAAACATGAAAAGGTAAATAAGAAACAGAGGAGAAAGAAAGAAAACTCATAATTTTTAAATTTGCCTCTTTAAGGGCTTCAATAAGATCTAATTATCTGTATTCCTATGTGGAGAAATGCTATGTATAATTCTCTGTAGTGAACTCTATTCACTATTTTAGTATTCACTATTAGAGTAATCAGAAGAATAATTCATAAGGAGAGGCTGGAATACCAAATGGTCTAAGATGATATGGGGGGGAGGGGGTTGGAAAGAGAAGGGTGAATAGTAGAGGACACCAAGAGAAACTTGAGTCAAGAAGAAAAATAGGATATTCTATTACACACAAAGAGGGCATGGGAAGGGGAGGGGACAAATACTATTATAAGAAGGAAAGGAAGAGAGCATTAAGAGGTAATATTTAAACCTTACTCTCAGTGTAATCAACCCGGAGAGGGAAGAGTAGCTATACTATCCATTGGGATATAAAACTCTATCTAACCCTACTGAGAAAGTCAGAAGGGATAAACCAAAGGGAACAGGGGAGTGGGGAGGTCAAAAAAGGAAGGGGAGAGGAAGGGGGAGGGAATTCATTAGACGTTTAAAAATAAAAAGAGGGGAATAATAAGGGAGGGGGTAGAAAGGGAAGTTAATCAAGGGAGGGGATAAGGGATAGCGGCTTAATAGCAAACCACTGGTTTAAAAGGAAATAGTATAAGAAAAAGGGGTAGGAATAGGGGAGGATTCGAAAATGTCAGCAAATGCACAACTGATGATTATAACTCTGAATGTGAATGGGATGAACTCGCTCATAAAACGGAAGCAAATAGCAGAGTGGATCAGAAACCAAAATCCTAACATATGTTGTCTATAAGACAGACATATGTGGCGGGTAGACATACACAAGTTTAAGAATAAGGGCTTGAGCAAAGTCTTTTGGGCGTCAAATGAGAAAAAGAAGGCAGGAGTGGCTATTATGATTTCTGACAAAGCCAAAGTAAAAATAGATACGATTAAAAAAGACAGGGAAGGTCATTACATCCTGATTAAAGGCAGTATAAACAATGAAGAAATAACACTGCTCAATATGTATGTACCAAGTGGCATAGCATCTAAATTCATAAAGGAGAAACTGGCAGAGATCAAGAAGGAAATAGATAGTAAAACCATAATAGTGGGAGATCTAAATATTCCGCTTTCAGATCTAGATAAATCAAACCGAAAAATAAATAAGAAAGAGGTAAGAGAGGTGAATGAAGTCCTAGAAAAATTAAATTTAATTGATATGTAGAGGAAAATAAATAGGGACAAAAAGGAATACACCTTCTTTTCAGCTGCACATGGTACATTCACAAAGATTGACCATGTAATAGGGCATAGAAACATTGCAAACAAATGCAAAAGAGCAGAAATAATAAATGTAACATTCTCAGCTCATAATGCAATAAAAATAATAATTAGTGAGGGCACCTGGACAGACAAATAAAAAACTAATTGGAAATTAAATAATATGATTTTCCAAAACCAATTTGTCAAAGAAGAAATCATAGAAACAATCAACAATTTCACTGAAGAGAATGACAATGATGAGACATCCTACCAAACACTGTGGGATGTGGCCAAGGCAGTACTCAGGGAGAAATTTATATCCTTGAGTGCATATATTAACAAATTAGGGAGGGCAGACATTAATGAATTGGGCATGCAACTCAAAAAACTAGAAAGCAAGCAAATTAAAAACCCCCAGATGAAAACTAAATTAGAAATACTAAAAATCAAGGGAGAAATTAATAAAATCAAAAGTAAAAGAACTATTGAATTAATAAATAAGACTAGAAGCTGGTATTTTGAAAAAACAGATAAAATAGACAAAGTACTGGTCAATCAAATAAAAAAAGGAAAGAAGAAAACCAAATTGACAGTATCAAAGATGAAAAGGAAGACCTCACCTCTAATGAAGGGGAAATTAAGGCAATCAATAAAAACTATTTCTCCCAATTATATGACAATAAATATGACAATTTAGGAGATATGGATGAATATTTACAAAAATACAAATTGCCTAGATTAACAGCAGAAGAAATAGAATACCTAAATAATCCCATATCAGAAAAAGAAATTGAACAAGCCATCAAGAACTCCCTAAGAAAAAATCGCCAGAGCCTGATGGATTCACAAGTGAATTCTATCACACATTCAAAGAGCACCTAATCCCCATACTATACAAATTATTTGATAGCATAAGCAAAGAAGGAATCCTACCAAATTCCTTTTATGACACAAATATGGTACTGATTCCAAAGCCAGG
>NC_058130.1:611925740-611943252 GCF_016433145.1 Gracilinanus agilis
TATAAAGCAGCGGTCATCAAAACAATATGGTACTGGCTAAGAGACAGAAGGGAGGATCAGTGGAATAGACTTGTGGTAAATGACATCAGCAAGACAGTGTATGATAAACCCAAAGAGCCATGACATGAATCCACTATTTGGGACATGAATCCACTATTTGACAAAAACTGCTGGGAAATTTGGAAAACAATATGGGAGAGATTAGGTTTAGATCAACATCTCACACCCTACACCAAGATAAATTCAGAATGGGTGAATGACTTGAATATAAAGAGGTAAACTATAAATAAGTTAAGTGAACACAGAATAGTATACTTGTCAGATCTCTGGGAAAGGAAAGATTATAAAACCAAGCAAGAGATAGAGAAAATTACAAAATGTAAATTAAATGGTTTTGATTATATTAAACTAAAAGGCTTTTGTATAAACAAAAACAACGTAGTCAAAATCAGAAGGGAAACAACAAATTGGGAAAAAATCTTTATAACAAAAAACTCTGACAGGGGTCTAATTACTCAAATATACAAGGATTTAAATCAATTGTATAAAAAATCAAGCCATTCCCCAATTGATAAATGGGCAAGAGACATGAATAGGCAATTTTCGGGTAAAGAAATCAAAAGTATCAATAAGCACATGAGAAAGTGTTCTACATCTCTAATAATTAGAGAAATGCAAATCAAAACAACTCTGAGGTATCACCTCACACCTAGCAGTTTGGCTAAAATGAAAGAAGGGGAGAGTAACGAATGCTGGAGGGGATGTGGCAAAATTGGGACATTAATGCATTGCTGGTGGAGTTGTGAACTGATCCAACCATTCTGGCTGTCAATGTGGAACTATGCTCAAAGGGCTATAAAAGAATGCCTGCCCTTTGATCCAGCCATACCATTGTTGGGTTTGTACTCCCAAAGAGATCATAAATAAACAGACTTGTATGAAAATATTTATAGCTGCGCTTTTTGTCGTGGCAAAAAACTGGAAAATGAGGGTATGTCCTTCATTTGGGGAATGGCTGAACAAATTGTGGTATATACTGGTGATGGAATACTATTGTGCTAAAAGGAATAATAAACTAGAGGAATTCCAGGTGAACTGGAAAGACCTCCAGGAATTGATGCAGAGTGAAAGGAGCAGAGCCAGAAGAACACTGTACAAAGAGACTGATATACTATGGTAAAATCGAATGTAATGGATGTCTGTACTAGCAGCAATACAATGACACAGGACAATTCTGAGGGATTTATGGTAAAGATGCTGCCCACATTCAGAGGAAGGACTGCAGGAGTGGAAACATATAAGAAAAACAACTGCTTGAACACATGGATTGAGGTGGACATGATTGGGGATGTAGACTCAAAATTACCACACCAATGCAACTAACAACAATTTGGAAATAGGTCTTGATCAAGGACACATGTTAAAACCAGTGAGAATGTGCATCGTCCATGGGTGGGGGGGGTGCGGGGGGTGAAGGCGAAAGTAGGAGCATGAATCATGTAACCATGTTAAAAATGAATATTAATAAATGTTTAAAAAAGTAGAAGATGAGGATCTAGCAAAAGAAACAGAGAAGTAACATTTGAGAGCATAGGGAAAAAACAAGAATTTCTGAGATAGAAACCAAGGAAATAAAGGGATATCAGGAAGGACAGAGTGGCCTACGTTATCAAGTGTTTAAGAGATATTAAGAAAGGCCCGAAAAACATTAAATGAATTTGACAACTAAGAGATCAGTGGAAATAACTGCTTTTTAGTAGAGTAGTAGAAAAGAGAAACCAGATTACAAGATAATTATAGGAAACCCTATCCCAAAAGGAGGAGAATGAACAGAATTATATGCTCTTCTCTGTGTAGGTTTCTCAAGGACAATTGTGACAGAATAAGTTAAAAGAAGTCATATAAATTAAAACATATGTATAGATGACTATCCTGATGCAGATAAAAGGTTAGGTTGAATCTAAAATAAATTTTCAAATGATGTTGAAGTTTCCAAAAGTTTGCCTCAATGTATTTATTGCTAATAAAATCCAGATCAAAATGATATGCCCAACAAGCTCCTGGTAGAGGATGTAGTGCCGAATTATGAAGTCCTTCATGGTGGCATATTGCAAATCTTGGAGAAAAAGAACTCCTGGGGATACTTGTGAAAACTACCAAATGGGAACCGTGGTGTGGTAAAATGCCTCCCTCTAACAGGGAACTGGCAGCACCTACTCTACTTCTCACCTAAAAACACAACTTTACCTGCTTATAATTTATAAGCATTGAATTGCCAAGAGCTATTGCTAAACTTAATGTAACTTTTTTTATTCGATGAAAACTTGGAACCTAAGAATTAATATATATCATCACTCAGAAAATTAGCTCCCCAGCTTATTATATGCCAAGAGAAAACTGAAGTAACCATACATGCTGTTGCCTCAGAGTGCTGCATTCTGAATTTGTAACAGCATATTTTTTGTAAGGAAAGGAGTGTGGGGGACGCCTGAACTAGATTTATTTTCTAGTCTGAAAATTTAGGGACATGTTAAGTAGAGCATACATTTAAAAACAAGCAACCACCTGAAATTTCCAGTGTGTCATCTCCAGAAAGATTATGATGATGTATATTTGTTGTAGTTACTGCTAAGTTTCCAATTACTTTCCCAAATAGTCTACTTTATATATTTGTTAGCCTGTATTGAACCATATTTTTTTTTGTATTTTGAAGGCATACTAATAATTTCTGACAAAAAAGAAGCCCTCTTTATCAAGAATGGGTTATTTAAAGGATAATCTTAGTTCTAAAATCTAATACTTAATATTGACCATCAGAATTTTAAAATCTAGAAAAATATTCTATATGACAGTCTATGATTCTAAAGTTGAAGCTCTATGGTTTAATGGAAAATTGAGGGCGAAACATAGAACAATTTGAATACCTATAATTAAGGCAAAAGCACATTATTGGAGGTTTTTTGCTTAAATTATTTGTACAATTTTCTTAATCTTTCATTTCACTTTAGTACTGTAAACATAGCTTTAGAGTAAACAATATTTCAGCTTGAATAGGCTATTAATAAAAGTACAAAATTTTTGATCTACTGAAAATAAATGTTCATCATTAATAACATATTCTAAATAAATAATAATAAATGTTTGTTCAAATAATTCTTTTAAGGATGAGAGAAAAAATAAAACATAAAGCGAAAAATACCCTCATTTATTATACAAACACCTTCAATTCTAGATCCCATCATAATTAAGTCATTCAATAGAATCTACACAGACTCAGAAATAACACTTGTGCTTATCATAACCAACCTCCGGCTGGTTTCCAGTCTTTTAAAAAAAACTTTTTAGCCCCCCAAATACACTTCGATCATGACACTGGCCTCCTTCATGTTCCTCAGGCAAGATACTCTGTCTCCCTGTTGTTCAGTAATTTCAGTCACGTCTGACTCTTCGTGACCTCATTTGAGGTTTTCTTGGTAGTGATAATGAAGAGGTTTGTAATTTCCTTCTTCAGCTGATTTTATAGATAAGGAAACTGAGACAAACAGGATAAAATGATTTTCCCAGGATCACACAGGTAGGAAGCATCTGAGATCAGATTTGGACTCAGGAACATGAGTCTTCCTGACTCCAGACCTGGCACTCCAACCACTGTGCCACCTAGCATCCCTATATATCCCTACTCTACATCTTCGCTAGCTGTTATGATGCATGAAAATACTCTTCCTCATTATCTCTGCCTCCTTGTTTCCCTGATGTCCTATCAGTCCCAAATAAAATCCTATCTTCTACAGAAAGCCTTTTTGGATGCTTCCTAATTCTAGTGCCTTCTCTCTGTTAATTATTTCCCATTTTTTCCCTGTATACAGCTTGTTTGTACATATCTCCCCCATTAGACTGTGAGCTGTGAAAGCAAACTTGTTCCCTTTCTTTGTATCTCCCCAATACAGTGCCTGATATATAGTAGGTGGTTAATAAATGTTTATTGGCAGACTGTTACTTCAATGAATATATGGTCTCATCAATGAGAACACTTCTTTAATTGTTAAATATTGTAACCCATCCACAAATGGTACTGTGTTATTCTTGCCATTTCCTATTGGTTCTTCATAAAAAAAATTACCTAATCCCCTAGAAACCTTATATGGTTCCATTAATTGTTCATCTAATCTTTGACAAGTACTTGTTGGATCACTTTGAAGATATCATTTGGCTTTGCAGTAATATGTGAGACTTTCAAGACTATAAATTGCAGAGGAGTTTCCACCTTGATTTATTCAGCCAGAAAATCTCTATGTCTATGAACTGGTTACCCAACTCCTTTTCCAGTTATATGTGTTCTTGTTAATTCTTTTATACTACTTGTCATAAGTAAACATCTTTTGGTAATATACTATGGCGTATTTATACCCATTTTACATCTATCTATCACTCTATGAACCATCTGTAATCTTGATTGTTCTGAGACCATTGTTTTCCATTATTTTTGAGTCAAGTAGCATCAGTGGGACAATATTTGGTGTTTAAAAGATGTTTTTTTTGTAGTAGAGAGGATTTGCAATCCTTGAAAGTGCTGTACAGTTTCCCAAATGAAATCTATCTCATTTTTCTTCTCTAAATTGATTGTGGGACCAACTTTCACAATGTTAAGAAATTTCACCTTACTACATTAAAAATTATCTAATTAGATACTTCAGAGTATATCAAAAGGGTCTATAGTTTACATGAAAATACTAACAAGATTCTAGATTAAACTGGTTAAGAAGTTTTCTCTTCAAAAAAATAGCTAACACTTTTTTGTGGCAGCCAAGAACTGTTGGTTCAAACACTAAAAAGTACTCACACTATTTATACTAAACCATTTTCTCTCCTTTTCTGCTATGCAAATCCTCCAACATTTTAATTAGAAAAAAATCAAATATTCATAGTATAGTATTATTAGCTATATTTTTTTCTAACTTCAAGTTCTATTGATGCATTTTGTCTTTTGGTCACATTCACTTTCAAACATATTTTACACACAAACATACACCACATGAACACACAGACACACACACACAGCAAGACTTCCCAAGAAAAGAAATTAATTAATGATTTTTTTTAATTCAGCAAAAACAATGGACACAACTGCAACTGAGAGCATAACCAATATTATGCACCTATAGTCCCATAACTCTCCAATGGAAAAAAAAACAATTGAGTATTTTCTTTTCTCCAGGGCTGACCTTGGTCCTTATAATTATATAGCATTCCATTGGTTTAGACTGTTGTTCTCGGTATTGCTTTCCTATCTCTGCTTGGGGCAACTAGGTGAAACAATAAATAGAGCACACTGTACCTGAAGTCAAAAAGATTCTTCTTCCTGAGGCCAAATCTGGTCTCAGACACTTACACTAATAAGGGTTACTCTGGGCAATTCACTTAACTCTGCTTGCCTCGTTTTACTCACATGTAAAATAAAGTGAAGAATGAAATGGCAAATCACTCCAGTATCTTTACCAAGAAAACTTCAAATGAGGTCTAAAAGAGTCAGATGACTTCACAACAACAGTTCTACTTATTTCATTCTGCATCAGTTCATAGATGTCTTCCAGCATTCTCTGAACTCATCTTATTTGTTGTTTCCGAAAGTACAATTATGACACTGCTCATGCACCACAGTTTATCTAGCCCTTCCCTAAATGATAAGTATTAACTTTGCTTCCAGTTATTTGCTACCACAATGTAGTTTTGATGGCTGTTATCATAGAGTAGAAAGACCATTAAAAAGGCTAAAATCATTGTTTTCCAAACTAGTATTTCTTTTGCTTCAATTCAACTCAACAAATATTTGTCAAGTGAATAATATATGCCAGGCACTTTCTAGAGATTGGGAAAATAACAATGAAAAATGACATTGTCTTTGCCCTTGAGGAATTTATGGAGAATATTCAGGCATGTTAAGGTCCAAAAAATGCCGCTGTGGGAAAAAAGATGTAAACTATTTAAGAAGATGAGGAAGAATGTCATATGATTTATTTTTTCTTCTACATTTGTGGCTTATATCCTTAGATCACAGGATCACCAGTATAGAGTTAAGGGACCATAAAGGTCCTCTATTCATTTCACCTTATTTTACAGATGAGAAGACTTAGAGAAGTTAAATTATTTGTCCAAGGTAATAAAGGTAACAAGGGGCAGAGAAGGGTATTGAACCCAAATTTCTCTATTTCTAATTCTCATGCTCTTTCTACTGCACAACACTGGTTCTGATAATGCCTGCAGCTACAAAACCTAAGCTTGTGAAAGACTTTTTAATATCTTGGTGATGCTTAAGCTCCTCTCTGACCATTATCTGCTGTGCAACTAGGAGAATATAAACATTTTGAACAAAGACACTAGCCATGTGGTAGTACAGTGGCTCTAGGGAATAGCTTGCAAGCACAAAACAGAAAAAAACCCAAATATTAAATATTAAACACTACCCAAGCTTAGCAATGTTGAGAATGTGATGAAGATGACAAAAGAAAGGAAGCCCAAGACTTGATGCTCAGCAATCAAAAGTAAGATAAGCCAACAGAGGAGGATAGAGTACCAAACTATTCACAATTCCTTCTTTTATAGAGGGCAGAACATGAAATTTAAGGCTCATTCCACTTTGCATGGGCTATTCTACCTAATTTCAAGTCCCTGGAACAGGGTGCCTTGGGAACAGGTATCCTCTGGTCTTTCCTCGTCTTCCTCCTCCCTTTCCCACCTCCCACCCTCTTGTTTCCCCGAATCAGATTGTAAGCTCCTTGAGGGCAAGGGACATATTTCTTTTTTTTTAATTAAATATATCCCTAGCACTTAGTATAGTGCCTGGCACATAGTAGGTGCTTAATAAATGTTTTTTGGTTTGGATTAGAGGAGACCCACAAAGGAGGTAATCAAATGTATAAAAGGCAGGGTGTTCTACTGCAAAACATGACTGATTTTTGTTGTTCAATCATGACTGACTCTTCATAAGCCCTTGTTGGTTTTTCTTGACAAAAATACTGGACTGGTTTGTTATTTCCTTTTCTAGCTAATTTTACAGATGAGAAAACTAAAGCAAATAGAGTTAAGTGATTTACCCAGGGTCTCTTAGCTAATAAGTGTCTGAGGTCAGATTTGAACTCAGGAAGATGAGCCTCCCTGGCTTTAAGCCTGGTGCTCTATTCATTGCACCACCTAGATTTCCATGTGATTGGTTGTTATTGTTTTCCTGAGAGGCCCACAAAGGGGACTTCACTGGTGTTATCAAGCTCTGCAGACCATTTTATTAAAATATACATGTATTTCTGTATGTATTTTTCAAATATTTTATGGCTTCCTTATGTTTTTATGCCATCATCACTTCAGAATAGATGCTCTTCCCTAAATTATATATATATATATAAAATATTTAAGCAATAGCAATTAATAGGGTGGCCATGTCCTACAATTATGTATTAATTGTATTTAAATAATTAATTAATTGTAATTAAGTACTTAAATACATTAAGTGTTTTGCTCAAATAGTCCCCTGATTCTCTTAAAACACAAGGTATGTTTGTTTCATTATCTCTTCCTTGAGACTATTATTTACTTTTCAGTCAATAAAAATATAGCTTCCTTGTAATGAATTTTTCCTTTACACTGTATCCTCACTGTGTATATTATTCTTTAGGTTCTATTCATTTCACAATCCTTTCAGATTTTTCCAAATTGTTTCTTATTTGTCATTTTCCAATGCACAATCATATAGCATTATATTCATATATCACAATGAGTCTCTAATCAACAGCTACTCATTTGGTTACTAATTTTTTTGGCTGCATCAAGAAAACGATGCTATAAATATTTTGGCATTTATGTTCAACATTTCTGCTTTTGCATTTCTTGGGGCTATCTGCCCAGCAGTGAGTACACTGGGACAAAGGAATGACTTTTATTGCATACTAATAGGAACAATTTATTTATTCCACTATGACTGGCCCAAATGATAGCTTTGCTAATGGTTTATTTGCATATCCATGTTCTCTTAGCATCTCTCACTCTTCTTTTGTCATATTTACTAACTTAAGAAGGTCATATTGAAAAGGACCAAAAAAGAGACATTTTCCAACAGTTAGGAAATTACCACCCCTAGAACACCAGAAGAGGTGATGATTTGTATATGGAAATCACCCCTTGGAAGTCACCCATGCTCAGTGGAAATCATGTTAAGTATGTGCCAATCTCTTACACTTAAATCTATATTACCCATATTTTTGTTTTCTTTCAGGAACTGCTTTACAGCTAAGTCTTATGAACAGTACTTTTCTTTACACTAGAAAAGTGACTTTTCCCCTTTTTATCTGCTCTTTAGTTCACTTTCAAAAAATCATTATAGTATCCTTAGGATTACTTTCATTTTCCCTTGTAAATATAAATGAGCATCTGCCCTTTTCCCCTTAGTGGATACTACCCCTTAAATACTCATAGCATCTTCTAACTTCATATACTAGATTCCTACTCTGGGAAATACTATATAATCTAAATACATAGAAATGAAAATATATGTGATCCCAGAAGTCTAAACATGAATAACTGCAGATGTAATATTTAAGGACAATTTTCCCCTTCTTCATGAGAAAAAAATCACTTATGGCACCTCACTGCCCCTCACTTTGCTTAACCCTACTGAGGGCTATTACTTGGATGAGTATAAGTTTAAATCAGTGATTCCCAAAGTGGATGCCACCACCCCCTGGTGGGTACTGCAGTGATCCAGGGGAGCGGTGATGGCCACAGGTGCATTTATCTTTCCTATTAATTACTATTAAATTTTTAAAAAATTAATTTCCAGGGGCGCTAAGTAATATTTTTTCTGGAAAGGGGGCGGTAGGCCAAAAAAGTTTGGGAACCACTGGTTTAAATCATGTCCTTCCAGGCAAAATTCTATAAAATTCTATCTTCCAGTCCATAGATGTTAGAAATATTTTCTCCAAGCACTGTAAACATAACAGTCAAGTAGTTTCCAAATAACATGAGGGATATTGGGATGCTACTCAGAGTTAACTATCCCATTGTTTACAGTTTCATACTCAGATTCTGTTGTATTCAAAGCTTTCACATATTGTATGTAACAACTTTGAAAAGTGCATGTATGCCTATTAGATTTGTGAAAATAATATTCATACCCTTTAAAAATAGAATTGAAAAATATAGTTTTGCTCTGATATCTCCCAGAATATTAAGTAGCATATGGTTCATATTGCCAGGAATAAGGATAATGAACCTATCAGCCTGGAACCCAATTGTCACAAGTCCAGAGCAGAGAAAGGAACATTTTGTAGGGGAAATAAAAGGTTATATTTCATTTGTCTCTTATGAGTCTGCTGGTCAATTTCTTTTTTTCCCCATGGTTATATGAATCATGTTCCTTTTTCTCCTCTCCTGTCCCCCCTCTCATAGCCAACGAACCTTTCCACCGGGTTTTACATGTGTCCTTGAGCAATACCTATTTCCATATTATTAATGTTTGCCCTAGGGTGGTTTAGAGTCTACATCCCTGATCATATCCTCATCTACTCATGTGATTAAGAAATTGTTTTCCTTCTGTGTTTCTGCTCCCACAGTTCTTTCTCTGGATGTAGATAGCATTCTTTCTCCTACGTCCCTCAGAATTGTCCTGGATCATTGCATTGCTGCAAGTGGAAAAGTCTATTATATTTGATTGTGCCACAGTGTATCTGTCTCTGTGTGTAATGTTCTCCTGGTTCTGCTCCTTTCACTCTGCATCAATTCCTGGAAGTTGTTCCAGTTCACATGGGATTCCTCCAGTTCATTATTCCTTTTAGCACAATAGTATTCCACCACCAACAGATACCACAGTTTGTTCAGCCATTCCTCAATCAAAGGTCAGCCCCTCATTTTCCAATTTTTGCCACTACAAAGAGCACGGCTATAAATACTTTTATACAGGTCTTTTTTTCTTGAGATCTCTTTGGGGTATAAACCAAGCGGTACTATGGTTGGATCAAAAGGCAGATAGTCTTTTAAAGCCCTTTGGGCATAGTTCCAAATTGCCTTCCAGAATGATTGGATCAATTCACAACTCCACCAGAAGTGTATTAGTGTCCCAATTTTGCCATATCCTCTCCAACATTTATAACTTTCTTTTGCTGTTATTTTAGCCAATCTTATAGGTGTGAGGTGGTACCTCAGAGTTGTTTTGATTTGCATTTCTCTGATTATATGAGATTTAGAACACTTTTTCATGTGCTTATTGATAGTTATAATTTCTCTATCTAAAAATTGCCTATTCATGTCCCTTGCCCATTTATCAATTGGGGGAATGGCTTGATTTTTTTGTACAATTGATTTAGCTCCTTATAAATTTAATTAATTAGACCTCTGTCAGAGGTTTTTGTTATAAAGATTCCCCCCCCCAATTTGTTGCTTCCCTTCTAATTTTGGTTGTATTGGTTTTGTTTATACAAAACCTTTTTAATTTAATGTAATCAAAATTATTCATTTTACATTTTGTAATACCATCTATCTCTTGCTTGGTCTTAAAATCTTTCTTTTCCCATAAATCTGACAGGTAAACTATTCTATGTTTACCTAATTTACTTATAGTTTCCTTCTTAATATTTAAGTCATTCACCCATTCTGAACTTATCTTGGTGTAGGATGTAAGGTATAGATCTAAACCTAATCTCTTCCATACTGTTTTCCAACTTTCCCAGTAGTTTTTGTCAAATAGTGGGGGTTAGTCCCAAAAGCTGGAATCTTTTGATTTATCGTACATTATCTTGCTGAGATTATTTACCCCAAGTCTATTCCACTGATCCTCCCTTCTGTCTCTTAGCCAGTGCCATATTGTTTCGATGACCACTGCTTTGTAGTACAGTTTAAGATCTGGTATTGCTAGGCCCCAATCCTTCATGTTTTTTTTCATTATTCCCCTTAATATTCTTGATCATTTCTTCTTCCAAATGAACTATGTTATAATTATTTCTAATTCAGTAAAAAAGTTTCTTGGTAGTTTGATAGGTATAGCACTGAATAAGTAAATTAATTTGGGTAGGATTTTCATTTTTATTATGTTAGCTCATCCTACCCATAAGCAATTAATATTTTTACAATTGTTTAGATCTAGTTTTAATTGTTTGAAAAGTGTTTTGTAGTTGTGTTCATATAGATCCTATGTTTGTCTTGGCAAAAAGATTTCTAAATATTTTATATTAGCTAGGGTGATTTTAAATGGAATTTCTCTTTCTAAGTCCTGCTGCGGAGATATCTTGGAAATATATGCTGATGATTTGTGTGGTTTTATTTTGTATCTTGCAACTTTGCTTAAGTTGTTGATTAATTCCACTAGCTTTTTATTTGATTCTCTAGGATTCTTTAAATAGACCATCATATCATCTTCAAAGAGTGATAGTTTAGTCTCCTCACTGCCTATTTTAATACTTTAATTTCTTTTTCTTCTCTAATTGCAATTGTTAATGTTTCTAGTATAATGTTAAATAATAGAAGTGATAATGGGCATTCTTGTTTCACTCCTGATCTTATTGGGAATGCTTCTAATTTGTCCCCATTGTATATGATTCTTGTTGATGGTTTAAGATATATACTGTTTATTATTTTTAGGAAAGGCCCTTTTATTCCTATATTTTCTAGTATTTTCAGTGGAAATGAGTTTTGTATTTTTTCAAAGGCTTTTTCAGCATCTGTTGAGATAATCATGTGATTTCTATTGGTTTGGTTGTTGATATGGTCAATTATGTGAATGGTTTTCCTAATATTGAGCCATCCTTGCATTCCTGGTATAAATCCCACCTGATCATAGTGAATAATCCTCATGATCACTTGCTGGAGTCTTTTTACTAGTATTCTATTTAAGATTTTGGCATCTATGTTCATTAAGGAGATTGGTCTGTAGTTTTCTTTCTCTGTTTTTGATCTGCCGGGCTTTGGAATAAGTACCATATTTGTTTCATAAAAGGAATTTGGTAAAAGTCCTTCTTTGCTTATTTTGTTGAATAGTTTGTATAGTATTGGGGTTAGTTGTCCTTTGAATGTTTGATAGAATTCAATTTTGAATCCATCTGGTCCTGGGGATTTTTTTCTTAGGGAGTTCTTTGATGGCTTGTTCAATTACTTTTTATGATATAGGACTATTTAAGTATTCTATTTCTTCTACTGTTAATCTAGGCAATTTATATTTTTGTAAATAATCATCAATATCACCTAGATGGCCATATTTATTGCCTCATAATTGGGCAAAATAGTCCTTAATAATTACCTTAATTTCTTCTTCATTAGAAGTAAGGTCTCCCTTTTTATCTTTGATACTATTAATTTGGTTTTCTTTTTTCCTTTTTTTTAGATTAACCAGTAATTTATCTATTTTATTGGCTTTTTCAAAGTACAAGCTTCTAGTCTTATTTATTAATTCAATAGTTCTTTCACATTCAATTTTACTAATTTCTCCTGTAATTTTTAGGATTTCTAATTTAGTTTTTATTTGGGGATTTTTGATTTGTTCTCTTTCTAGTTTTTTAATTTCCATGCCCAATTCATTGAACTCTGCCCTCTTTGATTTGTGATATGCACTCAGGGATATAAATTTCCCCAAGTACTGCTTTGGCTTCATCCCATAGATTTTGATATGATGTCTCCTCATTGTCATTCTATTCAATGAAATTATTAATTGTTTCCATAATTTGTTCTTTAACCAACTGATTTTGGAGTATCATATTATTTAATTTCCAATTAATTTTTAATTTTCCTCTCCATGTACCCTTACTAATTATTATTTTTATTGCATTATGATATGAAAAGGGTTCATTCATTATTTATGATCTTTTTCATTTATTGTTGCATTTGTTATTTCTGCACTTTTCCATTTGTTTGCCAAGTTTTTATACCATAGTACAGTGATGGGCAAACTAAGGCCTGCGGGCCAGATGCAGCCCCTTGAAATGTTCTATCTGGCTGGGTGACATTATTCCTAATCTGATGAATAAAATGAGTAGGATACAAAACAATGAAACTTCAAAAGAGTTGCCTTAGAAACAGACTGACAGATGAGCATTTCCCTTTCTTTCCCCCCTCTTTAAAAAGTTTGTCCATCACTGCCCTAGTACATGGTCAGTCTTTGTGAACACATTGTTTGTGAAGACATTTTTCATCCCATTTTGAGTCCATCCCACTCACATTCAGAGTTATGATTACCACCAGTGTGTTCCCTATCATTTTGATTTCCTTTCCTAGTCCTGCCCTTTCTTCTTTCACTATTTCCTTCTACAACAATGTTTTGCTTTTATTCAGTCTCCCTTATCCCCATCATTAATTTTTGTACCATGTGCTGCTCAAAAGAAGGTGTGTTCCTTTCTGTCTCTATTCATTTTTCTCTATATATCTATTAGTTCTAACTTTTCTAAGATTTCATTCACATCTCTTACCTGTTTCGTATTTATTTTTTGGTTTGATTTATTTAGATCCAATAGAGGAAGATTCAGGTGTCCCACTAGTATAGTTTTACTATCTATTTCCTCCTTAAGCTTCAGTAGTTTCTCCTTTAAAAATCTGGATGCTATACCATTTGGTGCATATATTTTGAGTACTGCTATTTCCTCATTGTCTATAATGCCTTTCATCAGGATGTAATTACCTTCCCCATCTCTTTTAATCAGATATATTTTTACCTTGGCTTTGTCAGATATCATGATTGCAACTCCTGCCTTCTTTTACTCAGTTGATGCCCAATAGATTTTGCTCCATCTTTTTACCTTTACCCTGTGTGTCTATCTGCCTCATGTGTGTTTCTTGAAGACAACATATGGTAGGAATTCAGTTTCTAATCAACTCTGCAATTTCCTTCCATTTTATGGGTGAGTTCATTCCATTCACATTCAGAATTATGATTACCACCTGTGTATTCCCCATCATTTTGATTTCCTTTCCTAGTCCTGCCCTTCCTTCTTTCACTATTTCCTTCTACATCAGTGTTTTGCTTTAATTAGGATTTGTCCCTAATCCCCACCCTTATTTTATTTACCTTCCCACCCCCTCCCTTTTTATTTCACCTTTGTTTTTTTAGAGTCTATTAAATTCCATCCCTTTTGGTACTCCCTGCCCCACTCACTCTCTTGGTTTTTTCCTCTCATATTCCTTGTAATGTAAAATAGAATTTGATACCCCAGTGGATCCAGATGCTCTTCCTTCTCAGAATTGATTCCACTGAGAGTAAGGTTTAAGCATTTCCTATTAGCACTCTTTTCCTCTCCTTCTTATAATAGTATTCTTCTCTTCCCCCTCCCATACACTTTTTATGTAGTATAATTTATCCTATTTTTCTTATTCCTTCAAGTTTTTCTTGGTGCCATCTTCTATTCCCCCTCCTTTATTTTTTTTACATATCATCTTATACCACTTAGTACCCCAACCACTACCTATGAATAATTCTTCTAACTACTATGATAGTTAATAAGGTTTTTGAGAGTTACAAATATCATTTTTCCTTATAGCTCTATAAACAATTTGGCCTTACTGAGGCCTTTAAAAATTGCTTTTCCCCTCTTTTTCTGTTTTACCTTTTCATGTTTCTCTTGAGTTTTATATTTGGACAACAACTTTTCCACTTAGTTCTGGTCTTTTATTTACAAATACTTGGAGATCTTCTATTTTGTTAAATGCCCATACTTTTTCCTGGAAGTATATAGTCAGTTTTGATGGGTAGATAATCCTTGGTTGTAGGCCCAATTCTCTTGCCTTTCTGAATAACATATTCCAAGCCTTGAGGTCCTTTAGTGCAGAGGCTACCAGATCCTGTGCAATCATGATTGGTGCTCCTTGATATCTGAATTGTCTCTTTTTGGTTTCTTGCAATACTTTCTCCTTAGCATGGGAGCTCTTGAATTTGGCAATAACAATCCTGGGGGTTGTCTTTTGAGGATTTAATGTAGAGGGTGATCTATGTACTCTTTCAATGCCTATTTTGCCCTCTTGTTCAAGAATATCAGGGCAGTTTTCTTGGATAATTTCTTGTAGTATGATGTCAAGATTTATGTTTATTTCCAGATTTTCAGGTAAGCCTATGATTCTCAAATTGTCTTTCCTGGACCTGTTTTCTAAGTCAATCATTTTCTCAAGATATTTCATGTTTCCTTCTAATTTGTCATTCTTTTGACTTATCTTTATTAATTTTTGCTGCCCTGTGAGATCATTAGTTTCTATTTCCACAATTCTAGTTTTTAAAGTCTGGTTTTCAGCTATGATCTTTTGATTTTACTTTTTGGTTTGGTCTCTCCTGCTTTTCATGGCTTCCAGCAGGTCAATTCTGGTCTCCAATTTGCTTATCATTTCATTTGATTTCTGGGCTTTTTTTTCCAGGTAAGAGATCCTGTCTTTTAAACTCTTATTTTCTTTTTGAACTATTTCCTACTTTTCTTGCCAAGTTTCTTCTATCTTTCTCATTGGTTCATAATCTCAAATATGAGCCCCTTAAGAACTTGTGATCAATTTTCATTTTGGGGGGAAGGTTTGGATGTGTTTGCTTATTTGTCATCCTCTGCAGTCTCCTCTTTAATCTGGTATTTTTCTCCAGAGAAATTATTGAAGGTCAAGGTTTTTTTCTTTTTCTTTTTTTGGTAGTTGTAGATTGTAATTCTTGGGTGTTGGTGGCCATTGCTGTGTTAGTTTTTTTCTTCCCTTCCCAGTCAGAAGTCTGAGTGAAGAGGGTAGGGAGGTCTTTGTATTGAGCTCCAGAGCAGTTTTGCCCTGAGGCTATTTTTTGGGCTCTGCTGTTGCATCTGCTGTGTGCAGCCTCTCTTTGCCCTATCTCTGCACCCAATCTCCAAGTTCCTCAGCCTCCTAGAGACCCAAGTTTTGCTGCTCTCTGGGTTAAGTCTGTGGTGTCCTCAACCAGTCCCCCAAGAACCTAGAGATTGCCCTTTGCTTGCTCTGACTCTGGTGCTGTAGGTGGAGTGGGGGAGGGGTGATCAGTTTGCACTTTGATAGGAATAATTTTACCCCCTTATAGCATGGGAATTTCCAGACCCTGCCTAACTTTAAGGCTGAGTTCTATGGAAGAACTCCTTCACTTGCCTGATTTTGGCTTTTGTTCTTTTGAGGCACTTTATATCAGTAGGTGGTGAGGAGAAGAAGACCTTTGCTTCTACTCTGTGGCCATTTTAGACCAGAAGTCCTGCTGGTCAATTTCAAAGTGGCTTTAAGGCATGTCAAGAGATATCTGTGTCAACTCATCAGTAAGAAGGAAAGACTGCCCCACAAGGAAATGGAAAAGAGTGAATTTGTATGACTCTAGGGAAGAAGGGTTGTTATTACTATGCCAAAAATAATGACCCTTGGACGCAGTTTGGAAATACAAATTCCTAAAATTTGTAAACTAGTCTACAGGATTGAATAATTCTAGATTGTTCTCTTCTAGCATCACATATAGATTCTTGCTTTATCATTTCAAAGACGAAACAGTCAATGTTTAAAAAGGGTCAAACACCACACTGTGCAAACTGGTATCTTGATTTGCTCACGTGAACTGTTCCCCACTCAAAGTAAGGGGCCTTACAAATTCCTCTTGAAGAAAGATTGTTCACAGCCTGCAACAATTCGTCTGTCTAAAAAGTACATGAATGGGAAAAATCCAGCATCAGAGCCAAAGACTGTTGCAACTGTCTTAAGATTTTTGATAACTAGCCAAACACGCCTTTATAGATTGCTTTTCCTTTCTTGGCTTAATAGTATCTCATCTCTAAACATTTGATAACTTTTTTTAAGAGATGCAACTTCATTTTCAGAGACATTTACAGTTTAGGTTCTCAAAGAAAAACTCATATCTCCATTCAACCATTCAGAATGGTGTGTATAAACAAGTGCTACCTGTGACTGCATCCCACTCAAGGGACTGTCATAGTAACTAGAGGCAATATCTAGTTCTTCAGGAAGTGTAGACTCAGACATTTTGTTTCTTTCCCATGGTGTCTATCAACTCACTATTTTACCTCTCATTGAATAAAGGAAATAAAAGGAGGTAAAACTCAAATTCACCAACTTTGTTCCTTGTTAACCTCTCTGGGAAAAGTCTAGTGTAACAGGATATGAAAACTATTGCCTCAAGTGAGATTTGGGGATTGTCTGAGAATTTCAGTTATCTACAGTCAGCCTGTCCTCAGGAGTCCCAGATAGACTTTACTTTAAGCATCCAAAGTGAGACAAATTATAATACTGTGATTTCCCTTCCTCCTTCCCAAGGGAAGCTGGATTGGGTTCCTGGTGTGAGACTTTTCTGTCTGGTACTCAGACTGAACAGTCTCTCCAGTTGTCAATAAGTGCTTTTCCATCTCTTCTGTGGACTGCTTTATGAAATGCTAGATATGTCAGGCTCTTCACTAGGGACTGACAGTCCTCAGGTTGATTGAATCTGCAGGATTCTCTCTCTCTCTCTCTCTCTCTCTCTCTCTCTCTCTCTCTCACACACACACACACACACACACACACACACACACACACACACACACAC
>NC_058130.1:611943352-611952226 GCF_016433145.1 Gracilinanus agilis
CACACACACACACACACACACACACACACACACACACACACACACACTCACTCACTCACTCACTCACTCACTTTCATATTCTTCCCAGTTCATAGGGACAGCAACCTGCTAAATCGATAGACCCTACTGTAGTAACAGGTGCTGGTTGTGAGCATGTCACTGTATGGTATGCAAGGGCTTTTACTGAGGAAACAATTGCCAAGGCTAGGAGCTGAAAGGCTTCCTGAGGGATTTGATTAAAAAAGGGAAAAACAGACTGAAGAAGGGAAGAGCAGCTGTTTGGAAATAAACTGTAAAAACATCTGTAGTGCGCAATCAACCTTCTCTTAAGTACAATCATGAAGAATTTTAAAAGGACACGGCCTTTCATGAAGAAGTTTCAATTAAGTAGCAAATGCCACTTAGAAGAAACAGAAGCTTTTCTATAAGGACTGAGATAGGCTGCATACTTACTGAGATAGGCACTTATGCAAATAATATGAATGGAAATGGTAGTTCTATTTATACCCAAACCAGTGGGTACATTTTCCTCTCTGAGCAAATCATGCACTGGGGAAAAAAAAAACCTGAGAAACAACTAATGAATAAAGTCAGGTCCTTTTATCATCTCCAATATGTCAATGAATATGTCCTTCATCTGTCTTGGACTCTAAAATCTACAGCCACTGGGTACTTTCTCCCTCTACTGGAAAAGATGAGTTTCTACTGAGTAGATTTTCAGATTTCACTATAGGGCACTAGCTGATAGAAGAGCAAGGACACATTTTAAAAGTTAATTCAGCTTCATTTGCATCATTGCAATAGAATTCAGACGTTTTTTTAAAATCAAAGTTCAAGGGTCTAAGTGGCTCAATTTATTTTTCAGTAACTAAGTTACCAGAAACTCATAGCGTGGCTGTATTTATTTTCTGAAGGAGGCTCCAAGTTGGCAGAGGGGTCCTTGCAAGTACATATTTCTTCACGTTCTCTTGATCTCAGTGTGTGGAGATTCGCTTAACAGCTGTTTTATGTACAAGTGTTTTTTCAGGCACGTCTTCCCCCACCATAAACAGATTTTTTCAGGCAAAAGAAATCTGTAAGACACAACAAAGTGCTAAGCTTCTCATTGCTCTTCAGCCCACAGGCAGAGATGGTAAGGGTCTGAAAGATCATTTTGTGGTTTGGTCTCCATTTATTTTCTAGACAAGAGAATACTTGAAGAGTACAAAAAATAATATTCCCTTGCTTTACTGAACTAGGTAAGGAGGCAATTCCTAATCCACAGTTATCAAATAAAGATATTAGTTATGAGATGCTATGACAAATGCCATTCATTTACTGACTGACCTCCCTAGTCATTCAAATACCAAAAAGTGAATCTCCCTCTTTCTTTTAATAATAGCAAACACAAAATCTTGGTAAATGAAATGTGGCCACATTTCCATTTGCATGTACTTATTAGCAAATGCCATTTTTGAATTTCCTTTAGTATGTCTTATCCTACAAGAGTTAAATATTATAAATATCTTGCTGTCTCATATGTTATTCCTGAAAAAGAGACAAGTATTCATCAGATTTTATAGAGAAACTGAATCTCAACAAAATTCAATTAAAAGCCTGAGATTATACAGCAAATCCAGTAATATAGAATGGAGTAAGGCCTTGCAGTCATAACTCCTTATCCCTCCCCTCTTCATATCTGATTAGTTGCCAAGTGCTGTTAATTCTACCCCCACAACATTTCTTGCATTCTTCCCCTTTCCTTCATGTACATAGCCATAGGCCTCATTCAGACCCTCACTCTCTTGCCTGGACTATTTCAATAGACTTTTAAAGAGTACCCCTACCTCTAATCTTTTCCTTTACAATTAGCCCTTCACTTAGCTGCCAAAATAATTTTTTTAAGGTACATGTCTTGCCATTTCATTTACTTGCTCAAAAACCTCCAGGGATTCCCTATCACTTTTAGGATAAAAATATAAACTCCTTGGATTATCATTTGAAGCCCTCTACCATCTAGGTTCAAAGCCTGCATCTGACATTGTCTCAACAAAAAGAAGCCACTTAACCATTCAGTGTCCCAGGCAGCACTCTAAAATTATAAATTAAAAGTAATTTTTTTAGTGTTATTTCTTCACTGGGAGTTTCCTATTCCCATTAAATAAAAAGCCTAGATAAAAAAGAGTAAAGGGAAATGCTTTCATTAGAAAGTTAAGAAAAATTGATATAAAGCTTAATGATACTTTAAAAGACTAAATGTAAACTATTAATATTATCATCATATTTCCTTTGTTAATATTACTATTATTATTTCCCCTTATAACCACATGCTTATAGATATTCATAAAATAGTTAGAAGGCACCTGGCATGGTAAGCACTAAATATAAACAAATGAAAATTACAATCTTGGGGGTAGCTGGGTGGCTTGGTGGATAGAGAGCCAGGTTCTAGAGATGGGAGATCCTGTTTTTAAATCTGGCTTCAGATACTTCCTAGCTGTGGGATTCTGGGAAAATCACTTAACCTCCATTGCCCAGCCCTTACCACTCTTCTGCCTTAGAAACAATATACAGTATTGCTTAAAGACAGAAGTTAAAGATTAAAAAAGAAAAAGAAATCAAGAAAATGACAATCTTTTTATAGACATAGAGTGACTGATTACTGATGTGGGAGTTATTTCAGAAACTGTCTCTATGAAGTCATGCAATTAATTACTTAGAAAAAATTTTGAGATCGATATTAATTCATTTCAATTCAATATTGTTGTGAGGAAGATTAGTTAGTAATTAATTAAGTATTAAGGATGGACTTAGCAGGAAGGACTGGAGCATTCCAAGATGAAATGAAGGAGCAGGAAGTGGTTTGTGCCCTGAGAGAGACTCCATTAGGGGTTGGCATAAACTGTTGCTAGCCCTGGGAGATCTCAGCCTGCTTTCTGATTTCCCTGGGATCCTGAGTGGTAGTGGCATCTAGCAAGGGGACAAGAACTATAGAGCAGCACCAAGGGAAAGAGGAGTTTGGGATCTGGTGGACAGCATCTCAAGCACACTCTCTCTACTTGGATACCTTGGTCCACCTTGGCTTTTGGCATCCTGTGATCATCTGTGGATTACCGTGAGAACCCCAAAGCCACCCTGAGCCCTTAGCTATGCTGGTCAAACCCTGGCTGGAACCAGGTTTGAAGCAGCCCCTCAGAGATTCCATTATTGCTCCTCTGGGCTCTGCCTGTTTAGATCACTAAGATTAGAGTAGAGAAGTCTTCCCCATGACCTGTGGTTTTGTCATTTAGGTTTTAAGTATAGAAATCCCTATCCCACCTTTATTCTAGTTAAACATAATTAAACCTGTTAAAACCTTTTACCTTGCCTGCTGGTTTCTAAGAATCTGGCCTAGTGGTGAACTGGTGACAGCTGGTGACATTCTTGTCAGTTATCAGCAGCTTAGTTGTTTACTCTGGTCTCCCTATCCTGGTCCAGTCTCTCCTTCAACCCAGTGTGTGTACCCACAACCATTTAGATTATATTTTAACATCCCTGGTGCCTCCATTATTTTCCACAATATGCATCTTATTTAATGTACAAGGCACAGTGTAAGATGATGGTAATAAAAAAGACAAAACCAAAACATTTCTTATGCCTTGTACTCAAAGAGTTTATATTCTAGTGAAATCAAATTAGAAGAAAAGAAAATGATGAAATAAAAAGATACTCTTTACAATTGCAACAACTTTAGCCTAACCTATTCAAACAAGTCATGGATGCTAGAAGTGGAAGATGGAAAAGATATTGTAAATTGGTCAGCACAACAAGGAGGCCAAAATATTCAGAAACCACCTTAGGCAAAAATATTTGAGCTCAGTGCTAAGCAGAGATACACAGTAGCCAAGGAAAACACCGTTTTAGAAGAAAAGCACAGTAGGATGGCACAAGATTATGAGCAGTATTACCTCATAAAACACCAAAAACAAGTCTGTAGAAAACTTGGTATGAAGCCCAACTAACTTACATCATCAGTGGAGCATTCAAAGATGAAAATGAAAGCAGGACAACAAAGAGAAGAAAAAGAGAACAAAATTCTCAGTGTTTCTATAATGATCTATTTTCAACATCAGCAGCAGCATCATTTTGGACATGAATATCTGGCTCCTTATGTGCTGATTGAGAAAGTAGGAGAGCAGCTGGACCAGACCAAGTACACACTGAGGAAATTCATACCAAAGAAGACACAAAGTATTGAGAGATCATTTTAAAGGTATCTTCAGGAAGGAAAGTTCAGAAGAAGAAAAAAAAATCATGGATAAAATTAATACTGAAAGAAGAGGGCATCAATTATTACCACCTCATATGCTTGTTTTCTCATCTTTATTAAATTGTTATAAGAAGGATCTATACATATATGGAGGATATCCTTGGTGAAAATATGAGATGGGAACAGTCAGGCTTTCATAAACAATTTTCTACAGTTTACTCTGTTTTTATAATCACATAATTGATTGAAAGGAACAGAGAACACAAGATCTCACTGTGTTTTTCTATTAATTACAAAAAGCATTTGACTCAGTAGGGCAAAGGCAGCCTCAAAGGCTCTCTTCAAACAAGGAGTAATTCATGCATGTTAAGATCATACAAGATTCTGGGATAAATGCAACCACAGTGATAAATAATTCCGTTGAATAATCTTCTGATTATTAACCTCAGCAGAGGCAAAAAAAAAACAACCAGGGATATGTGTGCTCATCAAAGTTATTCACCACTGTCATGAAGTACTATATGGCTCATACAGGGTCCAAATGGACATGAGATTCTTATAGATGTTAATTCTCCCACATGCTATTATTTGCAGAAAGAACTGTCTAATTCCATTGAACCTAAAAATATTATGGAACTTCCTCAATGACACCCATTACTAAAAAAAAAAGATTAGATTAACAATTCATAGGGTGTAAAAACAGATGGGTGGAAAATAGCTATTGCCTAGTTGGAAGGCAAATCTATTAAATCTGTATATCAATACATATAGCTGAAAGAAACACTGCAGGTGGTCAGTGTGCTAGGCCCAGAATTGAATAGAAGGAAGAGAGTAGTCTGGATTGCATTTGTGAAAAATGCCCTAGGCAATAGAGCAACACATGGTGAAAACAAAAAGGCTGCCATTTTTTCTAATAACTTATGTGTATGTAAGATAGAGAGTAAGAAATAAAATCCAGGAAATCTATGATCAGAAAAGTGACATAACTCATAAGAAAGGTATCAGAGAGTTAGCTGGAATGCTGCCATGTTACATCCCTAAAGCTAAAAGACAAGCCAAGAAATTATTGCCTCCTCTGCCATTGGCAAAGGGAAAAGTTCAATAGATGTGCAGATAACTGAAACTTTTCATCTCTACTATACAATGCCTATCTCCTGTACTATACCTACCTGCCAGGCTTACAATGTATTGCCCAAATTCCTCATCTGTTTCCTCTTTCCAATAATTTAGTCTGTACAACTTCTTCCATTTCTACTTCTGTTGATGAAAAATTTACCCCTGGCATAACAGCTTCATTGCTTAATTTTATGGTGTCACTTTTGATAATACTTTTTACTATTATATAATTTTAATTTAATAATTTAATTTAATTTAATAATTTTAAATTACATTTAGGAATATTCAGTTATTTCCTAGAAGAAACTGATTCTAAGTATATAAGCTCTTGGAAGATATTTAAAATAAAGAACAATAAAATAGGCTTTAAAAATAATTTGAGAGAGACATAAGACAAATCATAAACTCAACAAATGGCAAATAAAGATTTCCACTGATCCCAACAGGAAGTCTCACTGAACAAATGAAAGAACTTATATTTCCATTGCATAAAAGATGAAGAAAGAAGGAAAAGAGAGATAAAGAATCATTTTCAAAGACAACAAACATGCCAACATGATATACTCAATTTCTTAAAGAACCTTCTACCAGAACTTGATGAGCTATAAGGTGTCCCAAAGTCTTAATTTTAAAATTATGCACTTGCTTGTAAGGAATTAGAGATTGTGTCATGCTGGGAGAAAAAAATATCTTTGCAAATGGAAGAGAAGAAGAAGGAGAAGGAGAAGGAGAAGGAGAAGGAGAAGGAGAAAGAAGGAGAAGGAGAAGGAGGAGAAGAAGAAGGAGAAGAAGGAGAAGAAGAAGGAGAAGGAGAAAAAGAAGAAGGAGAAGGAGAAGGAGAAGGAGGAGAAGGAGAAGGAGAAGGAGAAGATGATGATGATTCTGAAAATGTCAGGAAGTTATGGCCAAAGTTTATAAAATCACAAAAAGGATAAGTCCATCAAATTAGAGAATGTTATAATTAAGGAGCATCCTCTGAGGATGACAGAAGTAACTTAGTGGTCAAGGAATAGAGTACCAGACTTGAGGTTGAGGAAGATGATTTAAAATCCTATCTCAGACTTTGGCTGTGTGATTAGTTTCCTCATCTTAGTGTTAGATATTGCTATCTATTATTAAAAGAGATAACTTAAAACATATACAAGATACTATCTTAACTTGTCAAGCACCTTGTCAGAACATGCTGGATTTGGAGTCAGAAAAATCTGGAATCAAATCCTGCCTAAGCATTTACTAATCACATGACTTTGGAGAAAGTAACCTAACTTTTCTGTGCCTTAGTTTCTTCATCTGTAAAGTGAGGATAATAACAACACCAGGATCATTGTGAAGACTGAATGAGATATCAGATGTAAAGCACTTTGTAAACATTAGAGTTATATACAAATGCCAGTTAGCATTATTATCATAAAGTTTTGTCAGCTCAACAGGTACAGGGTGAAAATATTAGCTGATTCAATGATATTAAACAAAGCATTCAATCCCAAACAAATTTATTGTTACAGGTACTCAGTAAATGTTGAAAAATGTTCTCAATTTTAGGTATCTAACAAGACTTGTAAGAAGTTCTAGATTTTTTTTATTCCAAATATTTACAAATGAAAACAAAACAAGCATTCCTATACATAAGGGGGAAAGATATTACAAAAATGAAATTGCAGGGTTCCGGGTTAAGATGGTGGCAGAGTAAAAAGGAGCTCTTAACCTCTCCTGACCGAAACACACAAAACTCCTCAAGGGGACATAAAAACAAGTCCAGACGAACGGAGGAACCCCACAACAGGGTGCAGCGTGGAAGGTACGTGGAATTGGGACATTTCCATGCTATAAAGGGGTGAAACAGCTCTCAATAAATCGCGGGCTGAGCAACCACCCCACCCCCACCCCTCCACACATACCACCTATAGCGCCTAAGCCAGTTAAAAAGAAATAGAGCAAGTTTGGGGCACCCATCGAGTCATTGGCAGCTCCAGGGCCTGTTCCTGAGAGCAGCAAGATTTGGGACCCCAATAAGCCAAAGAACGCACGCGAAATCTGAGCGCCGGAGCAGAGCGCAGAAGAGGCGGAGGCGTGGGTGGAGGCAGACACAACCACGAGCTAAAGCTCTGAAACCCTGAGTGGGGAACCAGCGTAGGCAGTTATAGGACTGTGGAAGCAGCGCCCTGAGACTTGTAAAGGAACCTCCGGCAGAGGATCAAGCAAGGGGGTCCACCAGGGGGCTTGACCTTGGAAAAAACCAGAACGTGAGGATAAAGCTGAGAAGCTGCAGGGCTAATGATGGCTACCCAGACTCAGGAAGTTCAGAAGAGAAAGATAAACAACAAGAAAAAGAAGTCTTTAACACTCGACAACTTTTACACAGAGAAAATCCAGACAACCAAGCAAACAGAGGAGAACAAACAAGCATCCGGACCCTCCTCAAATAAGGAAAACAGGTCACAAGCTATGGAAGAGTTCAAAACTGAGATTCAGAGGAAGATGGAAGAGATCTGGAAAGAAAATAACAGTTTAAAAGGTAGAATCTTGCAATTGGAAAGTGAGGCTCAGAAATCAAATGAACTGATAAGCAAAGTGAACCAGATTGAAAAAGAAAACCAAAAGATCATAGCTGAAAATGAAAAGTTTAGAGCCGAAAACCAGTCCCTAAAGGCTAGAATTGAGCAATTAGAAGCTAATGATCTCTCAAGACAACAAGAACAAATAAAATAAAGTCAAAAGACTGAAAAAATAGAAGGAAATATGAAATATCTCAATGAGAGAGTGACAGACCAAGAAAACCGGTCTAGAAGAGACAATTTGAGAATAATTGGTCTTCCAGAAAAACCAGATATTAATAGAAACCTGGACTTCATACTAAAAGAAATTATTCAGCAAAATTGCCCTGAAGTCCTACAACAAGAGGGCAATATAGACATTGAAAGGATTCATAGAACACCCAAACATTCAATCCAGATAAGAAAACAGCCAGAAATATAATTGCCAAATTCAAGAGCTTTCAAGCAAAGGAAAAAATCTTACAAGAAGCCAGAAAGAGACAATTCAAATATCAAGGAACACCAATCAGGATCACACAGGATCTGGCAGCCTCCACACTAAAAGACGGTAAGGCTTGGAATACAATATTCAGAAAGGCAAGAGAGCTGGGCCTGCAACCACAGATCAACTACCCATCAAAATTGACTATATATTTCCAGGGGAAAGTATGGGCATTCAACAAAATTGAAGAATTCCAAGTATTTGCACAGAAAAGACCAGGGCTAAAAGGAAAGTTTGATATCCAACCACAAAAATCAAGAGAAACATGAAAAGGTAAATAAGAAACAGAGGGGAAAGAAAGAAAACTTATAATTTGTAAATTTGCCTTTTTAAGGACCTCAGTAAGATCTAATTATATGTATTCCTATGTAGAGAAATGTTATATATAATTCTCTGTAGTGAACTCTATTCACTATTATAGTATCCACTATTATAGTAATCAGAAGAATAATTCACAGGGTGAGGGTGGAACACTAAATAATCTAAGATGACAT
>NC_058130.1:611952622-611953534 GCF_016433145.1 Gracilinanus agilis
TCTTTGCAGATGATATGATGGTCTACTTAAAAAATCCTAGAGAATCAACTAAGAAGCTTGTAGAAATAATCAACAACTTTAGCAAAGTTGCAGGATACAAAATAAATGCACACAAATCATCAGCATTCCTATACATTTCCAACACACTAGAGAAGCAAGAAGTAGAAAGAGAAACACCATTTAAAATCACCCTAGACAATATAAAATACTTAGGAATCTATCTACCAAAACAAACACAGCAATTATATGAAAACAACTACAAAACACTTTCCAAACAAATAAAACTGGATCTAAACAATTGGAAAGCCATTGATTGCTCATGGGTAGGTCGAGCTAACATAATAAAAATGTCAATTCTACCCAAATTAATTTACCTATTTAGCGCCATACCTATCAAGCTACCAAAAAACTTCTTTACTGAATTAGAAAAAACTATAACAAATTTCATTTGGAATAACAAAAGATCAAGAATATCAAGGGAAATAATGAAAAAAATGTGAAGGAAGGGGGCCTAGCAATACCAGATATTAAACTATACTATAAAGCAGCAGTCATCAAAACAATATGGTACTGGCTAAGAGACAGAGAGGAGGATCAGTGGAATAGACTTGGGGTAAATGACACCAGCAAGACAGTGTATGATAAACCCAAAGAGCCCAACTTTTGGGACATGAATCCACTATTTGACAAAATCTGCTGGGAAATTTGGAAAAAAATATGGGAGAGATTAGGTCTAGATCAACATCTCACACCCTACACCAAGATAAATTCAGAATGGGTGAACGACCTGAATATAAAGAGGGAAACTATAAATAAGTTAAGTGAACACAGAATAGTATACTTGTCAGATCTCTGGGAAAGAAAAGACTTTAAAACCAAGCAAGAGTTAGAGAAAATTACAAAATGTAAATT
>NC_058130.1:611953631-612034246 GCF_016433145.1 Gracilinanus agilis
AAGGGAAACAACAAATTCGGAAAAAATCTTTATAACGAAAAACTCTTTACAGGGGTCTAATTACTCAAATATACAAGGAGTTAAAGCAATTGTATAAAAAATCAAGCCATTCCCCAATTGATAAATGGGCAAGAGACATGAATAGGCAATTTTCGGGTAAAGAAATCAAAAGTATCAATAAGTACATGAGAAAGTGTTCCAAATCTCTAATAATTAGAGAAATGCAAATCAAAACAACTCTGAGGTATCACCTCACACCTAGCAGACTGGCTAAAATGAAAGAAGGGTAGAGTAATGAATGTTGGAGGGGATGTGGCAAAATTGGGACATTAATGCATTGCTGGTGGAGTTGTGAACTGATCCAGCCATTCTGGCTAGCAATTTGGAATCATGCTCAAGGGGCTATAAAAGATTGCCTGCCCTTTGATCCAGCCATACCATTGTTGGGTTTGTACCCCAAAGAGATCATAGATAAACAGACTTGTACGAAAATATTTATAGCTGCGCTTTTTCTGGTGGCAACAAACTGGAAAAGGAGGGTATGTCCTTCAATTGGGGAATGGCTGAACAAACTGTGGTATATACTGGTGATGGAATACTATTGTGCTAAAAGGAATAATAAACTGGAGGAGTTCCAGGTGAACTGGAGAGACCTCCAGGAACTGATGCAGAGCGAAAGGAGCAGAGCCAGAAGAACATTATACACAGAGACTGATATACTGTGGTAAAATCGAATGTAATGGGCCTCTGTACTAGCAACAATGCAATGACCCAGGACAATTCTGAGGGATTTATGGTAAAGAACGCTACCTACATTCAGAGGAAGAACTGCAGGAGAGGAAACATATAAGAAAAGCAACTGCTTGAACACATGGGGCGGAGTGGACATGATTGGGGATGTGGACTCGAAACTACCACACCAATGCAACCACCAACAATTTGGAAATAGGTCTTGATCAAAGACACATGACAAAACCAGTGGAAATGTGCATCGGCCATGGGTGGGGGGAGTGCGGGGGGTGAAGGGGAAAGTAGGAGCATGAATCATGTAACCATGTTAAAAATGATTATTAATAAATGTTTAAATTTAAAAAAATAAAATAAAATAAATGAAATTGCAGATCTTCTATATGTTTAACTTGCTTTTCTTCATATCTACATAATAGTTTCTATCCACTAGTGTTCCAACTATTCCCCACTCTCCCCACATCTCATAGGATATCATGATGGAGGCCAGGATGTTTATATAAATTCTTTCGTATTTTATCTTTATTCACTTTCTGAAGGTAACATTCTCAGTTTATTATTCTAGTATTAGTTCTGTGCCTTTGAATATTGATCTCCAAGTTCTATTCATTTCATTATTCATTATCTAGTGAAGTTCTTTCCAGGTTTTTTAAAAAATAAGTTTATTTATCATTTCTTATTGTGCAATAGTATTCCATCACAATCATAGGCCACAATTTGCTTAATCATTCCCTAACTGATGGGCATCCTCTCAGTTTCTAATTCTTTGCTACCACAAACAGAGCTGCTGTAAATATTTTGGAACATATGGGTTCTTTTCCTCTTTCCCTAATCTCCTTGGGAAACAGACCCAGCAATGGTATTGCTAAGTCTAAGGGTATCCACAGTTTTATAATTCTATGGGTGTAATTCCAAATTGCTTTCCCAAAATGGTTGAATTAGTTCACAGCTCCACCAAAAGTGCATTAGTGTCCCCGTTTTCCCCACATCCCCTCCAACACTTGTCACTTCGCCCTTTTGTCATTGAAGTTTTAGATTTCTGAAGTAGCATCATGGAAGGTAACCATGCTGTCATACAAAATTAATCCTTGGTGTCACTGCCAGATATGACTCTGACTCTGACCCAGTATAGTATTTTCTAAGTTCTTAAAAAGGAAAGTCTTAACATAACCAAACAGAATCAAAGCAAAAGGATTTGAACTCTTTAATATTTGGGATATACCAATTACTGGAACTTGTGACAGAGGAGAGGATAATTGGAACTGACAGGAAGTAAAGATGCATTTTAAGTAGTTACAGAAATAAATCAGGAACACTATAAGATTTTGTTTACTCTAAAAAAGTGCCAAGTGAATAGTATGGCTGAATAGAAGGAGGAACACAGTAGTAAATCGACACATCTGTGTTGCATATAAATTCTACCTGTTTTAATCATCCATCCAACTAACCTTTCCAGAATATGAAATAAAATATACCAATATGTTTTGTTGTTGCTGTTAAGTCATTCTCCAACTTGAAGTGTCCAAATCTTCATGACTCCATTTTGGCAAAAATATTATAGTGGCTTGCCACATTCTCCAGATCATTTCACAGATCAAGAAACTGAGACAAACAGGGTTATGTCTGTTTAAATTAACAGTTAAGAGTTTGAGGCTAGATTTGAACTCAGGAATATGAGTCTTCCCAACTTCAGGCCTAGCACTCTATCTAAGTAGCCACCTAACTGCCATAACAATATAAAACAAAGCTAAAATGTATCTTTACAAAGATAGTTGGTGACTACAGTAAAAATGTATGTTACATACTAGAAAGACTCAGTAACCTCAAAGGAATAATTTCTCCTTATTGCTATCATGACAGATTTTTATTAGCATATAAATAAATATCTTTACATATATCATTCTCATTGTAAAAGAAGCATATTGCCTTCACAGAGTTGTTATAAAGATTAAAAATTAAATAAAGCATCTGGAACGAACTTGAAAAATATAAAGCACTATGTAAGCATAAGGAATTATTAGACATCTCTTAATTAGCATTCATGAATTCAAAAAATCAATGGTGATTAAAAATCTATCAGAGTAGGATATCTTATGTATGTGTGTGTATATATGTATAGATACATATGTATCTATACATATACATATATCCTATTATATATGTATAGATACATATGTATCTATACATATACATATACACACATATGAATATGTATACACATACACAAGTAAACAAGTAGAGCTAGTACTTCTATTTGGAATCATAGGGCAGAGGATGAGGAATCTTCTAGCTCCATCCTCTAGAGGGAGTGTGAAGTAAGAGAGTGCTGGTCTTGGATGATTAAAATTCAAATCTCATCTGTGTTATTTACTAAATGCATGGTCATAGGCAAATCACTATAACTGATAGTCTCAATTTTCTTATCTACAAAATAAAAATAATAATACTGACAGACTTACCTTATAGAATTCTTGCAAGCTCAAATGAGATGACGTAATGTAAGAGTTGGAAGGCTCTAGTAGGTTCTAGTCCAAGCCATACATGACAGGAGTCCCCACTATAACAGATCCCATAGAAGGTCATCCTTCTTGACAGTGAATAGAAAGCCTTTTACAAATTGTAGAGCACTAATATTAATGTCAGCTATTTTGATTCCAAAAGGGTTACTTTCTAGTTGTGTGACATACAGTTAATTAATCTCTTTGAAACTCTTCAGTCTCAGCTACAAAAAAAATGGATAATTCTACCTCTCTCACCTACTTTGAAGGATATGGGTGATAATAAAAAAGATAATGTGCATAAAAACCTTTGAAAACCATAGGGTCATGATGTAAATGGACATATGCCTGAGGAAATAGATAAGGGCACAGAAATTGTTATCAAACAGGAAGTGATCACTGACTCTATAATAGAGGTTCATCATCACCCAAACCCTTTAGTGTTCTTTGTGCCCAAGCTATCAGGCAATTTATAGCAAGACCCGGACTGAAACTAATTCTAGAAACACAAACCACACTGGGGAACAGGAAAAGACACTGGGAAGGCCATCATAGTATGAACAAAATCTCAAATGATTAGAATTAGTTTTCACTACCCCCAGCAGTAAAAAGGACCAGCCAAACAACTAGCTCTGAAGGTATAACTACCTCTACTTTTACCTGCTGCCTATAGATGTCCTCAAAGTGAATCATATCCTATTTATACTGTATAAAGCTGCTGTTGTACATATTTGCATGTTGTCTCTACTATTAGTTTGTAAACTTCATGAGGGCAGGAACTGTATATTACCTCTTTTTGAATCCCTAGATATAGCACAGTGACTGGCACATAGTTAATATTGCTCATTAAATTGAATTAAATTGAACTGTCCAAAGTCATACCACCATTAAACATTAGAGAGAATGTAGGTCTTCCAACTCGAAAGCCAAGACTCCTTCCACTGGGTCTTAACTTCTTGGTTTGATTTTTAGACTCCTTCATAGTCTGATTCTAATCTACCTTTCTGGACTTATTACACATTACTCTCTCCTTCACTCACTATTATATAGCCCAAGGGTAATTCTTACTGTTTCTCTTACATGACATTCCATCTTGAAGGCATTTCAGCAGTGAACACAGTACAGGTAAGAATTTATTTTCCATGCCTTTGCTATCCCTCATGCATGGAATCACTCCTTCCTCACAGTCTTCTCTTGGAATTTCTAGTTTTCTTCAAAGTTCAACTCAAACATCAACTTTCACAAGATGTCTAACAAGATCACCACATCTTCTAGTACCTTATCCCCAAGAACTTACTTTATATATTTTGTATTTAAGTTTCTCTTTTAAAAAATTCTTGTGGACTTCCAGGTTAAGATGGCTGTAGGGTAGTTGCAGAACTTTTACCCTCCCCACCACTGAACTGTATGATACCTCAAAAGAACAAAAAGGCCAAGTTCAGATGAGTGAAGGGACTTCACAATAGGGGGCACCATCAAAGGTACATGGGATTTGGGCATTTCTATGTGATAAAGGGGTAAATTAGCTCCCACCAAACTGGGAGCTGATCAAACCCTCCCCCATCCCACCTACAGGGAAGGATTCATAGCCAGTGCCCTAGAATTAAAACAGTGGGAACAATGGATCAAGAGCACACCCTGAGAGCAGCTAGACCTGAAATCCTAGGAGGCTGAAGAGTGCGCACCTTGGGAGAGGGGATTGGAGTTGGGGCAGCATACAGCAGAAACCATGCAGATTCAAAAAGTAGCCTCAGGCAAAAACTATTCTGTAGCTCCATACACAGAAAGCCTACCCTCTTCTTCCAGACTTCTGAGGGAAGCAAGAAACAGCAGAGCAATGGCTAGCAAGGCTAAAAAAAAAGCAACCAACAAAAGAAACAAGAAAAATCCACTAACTCTAGAAATTTTTACATAGAAAAAATCCAGACCACAGAACAGATAGCAGAGGAGGACAAACATGTAAACACATCGAAACTCTCCCCAAAAAATGAAAATTGGTCACAACTCTTGAAGAGTTCCAATCTGAGATCATGAGAAAGGTGGAAGAGATTTGGCAAGAAAAGTGGAAAATAGTTCAAAAAGAAAATAACTTTTTGTTATTTTTTAAAAGGCAGAATTTCATAATTGGAAACTAAGGTTCAAAAATCAAATAAAATGATAAGAAATTGAAGACCAGAAATGATCAGCTGGAAGCCATGAAGAGCCAGATAGACCAGAGAGAAAAGGAAAACCAAAAGATTATAGCCAAAAACCAGTCTTTAAAGGCTAGAATTGGGCAAGTAGAAGCCAATGATCTCACAAGACAGCAAGAATTAATAAAGCAAAGTCAAAAGACTGACAAAATGGAAGGAAACATGAAATATCTCAATGAAAAGATAACAGATCAAGAAAACAGGTCCAGAAGAGACAACTTGAGAATGATTGGTCTTCCGGAAAAATCAGAGACAAATAGAAATCTGGATATCATACTACAGGAAATTATCCTTGAATAAGAGGGCAAAATAGACATTGAAAGAGCCCATAGAACACCTTCTACATGAAATCCTCAAAAGATAACCTCCAGGAATGTAATAACCAAATTCAAAAGCTTCCAAGTTATAGAGAAAATATTACAAGAAGACAGAAGGAGATAATTCAGATATCAAGGAGCACCAATCAGGATTACACAGGATCTGGCAGCCTCCACACTAGAAGACTGCAAGGCTTGGAATATGATATTCAGAAAGGCAAGAGAACTGGGCCTACAACCAATTAATTAATATTTAATTAATCCAATTATTTATTAATTATTTTATTGAGCAACATTATTTATTAATTATTTATTAATATAATCTTGACAACTGATAAAACCAAAGTAAAAATAGATCTGATCAAAAGAGATAAGGAAGGTAATTACATCCTGATAAAAAGGCAGTATAGACAATGAAGAAATATCAGTACTTCACATGTATACACCAAATGGTATAGCATCCAAATTTCTAAAGGAGAAACTGGCAGAGGTCAAGGAAGAAATAGATAGTAAAACAATACTAGTAGGAGTCCTGAACCTTCCCCTATCAGATCTAGATAAATCAAACAAAAAAATAAATAAGAAAGAGGTAAGAGAGGTGAATGAAATCTTAGAAAAATTTGATTTAAAAGATATGTGGAGAAAAATAAATAGGGACAAAAGGGAATACACTTTCTTTTCAGCAGCACATGGCACATTCTCAAAGATTGACCATGCACTAGGACATAGAAATATGGTAAACAAATGCAAAAAAGCAGAAATAATAAATGCAACCTTTACAGATCATAATGCAATAAAAATAATAATTAGTAAGGGCATGTGGAAAGGCAAAACAAAAACTAATTGGAAATTGAATAATATGATTCTTCAAAATCAGTTAATTAAAGAACAAATAATAGAAAAAATTAATAATTTCATTGAAGAGAATGGCAATGAGGCGACATCCTACCAAAACCTGTGCAATACAGCCAAAGCAGTACTTAGAGGAAAATTTATATCCTTGAGTGCATATAGTAACATGTTAGAGAGGGCAGAAATCAATGAATTGGACATGCAAATCAAAAAAACTAGAAAATGAACAAATTAAAAATCCCCAGATGAAAACTAAATTAGAGATTATAAAAATTAAAGGGGAAATTAATAAAATTGAAAATAAAAGAACTTTTGAATTAATAAATAAGACCAGAAGCTGGTACGTTGAAAAAACAAATACAATTGACAAAGTGCTGGACAACCTAATAAAAAAGGAAAGAAGAAAATCAAATTAACAGTATCAAAGATAAAAAGGGAGACCTAACCTATAATGAAGAGGAAATTAAGGTAATCATTAAAAACTATTTTGCACAATTATATGGCAATAAATATAGCAATCTAGGTGATATAGATGAATATTTACAAAAATATAAATTGCCTAGATTAACAGTAGAAGAAATAGAATACTTAAATAATCCCATATCAGAAAAAGAAATTGAACAAGCCATCAAAGAACTCCCTAAGATAAAATCGCCAGGGCCTGATGGATTCACAAGTGAATTCTATCACACATTCAAAGAGCAACTAATCCCAATACTATACAAATTATTTGATAGGATAAGCAAAGAAGGAGGCCTACCAAATTCCTTTTATGACACAAATATGGTACTAATCCCAAAGCAGGTAGATGAAAAACAGAGAAAGAAAACTACAGACCAATCTCCTTAATGAACATAGATGCAAAAAACCTTAAATAGAATACTAGCTAAAAGACTCCAACAAGTGATCAGGAGGGTTATTCATTATGATCAGGTGGGATTTATACCAGGAATGCAAGGATGGCTCAATATTAGGAAAACCATCCACATAATTGACCATATCAACAAGCTAATGAACAAAAATCACATGATTATCTCAATAGATGCTGAAAAGCCTTTGACAAAATACAACCATTCCCACTGAAAACACTAGAAAGTATAGGAATAGAAGGGCTTTTCCTAAAAATAATAAACAGGATATATCTAAAACCATCAATAAGCAACATATGCAATGGGGACAAATGGGCAGTATTCCCAATAAGATCAGGAATGAAACAAGGATGCCCATAATCACCTGTATTATTTAACATTATACTAGAAACATTAGGGACTACAATTAGAGAAGAAAAAGAAATTGAAGGTATTAAAATAGGCAATGAGGAGACCAAGCTATCATTCTTTGCAGATGGTATGATGGTGTACTTAAAAAATTCTAGAGAATCAACTAAAAAACTAGTGGAAATAATCAACAACTTTAGTAAAGTTGCAGGATACAAAATAAATTATTGGCATTTCTATATATTTCCAACACATCTCAGGAGCAAGAGTTAGAAAGAGAAATACCATTCAAAATCACCCTAGACAATATAAAATACTTAGGAATCTATCTAGCAAAACAAACACAGGAATTATATGAACACAACTACAAAACACTTTCCAAACAATTAAAACTAGATCTAAACAATTGGAAAAGCATTGATTGCTCATAGGTAGGATGAGCTAACATAATAAAAATGACCATTTTACCCAAATTAATTTACTTATTTTGTGCCATACCTATCAAACTACCAAAAAACTTTTTTTACTGAATTAGAAAAAACTATAACAAAATTCATTTGGAAGAACAAAACATAAAGAATATCAAGAGAAATAATGAAAAAAAAACATGAAGGAAGGTGGCCTAGCAGTAAATGAAATGTGGCCACATTTCCATTTGCATGTACTTATTAGCAAATGCCATTTTTGAATTTCCTTTAGTATGTCTTATCCTACAAGAATTAAATATTATAAATATCTTGCTGTCTCATATGTTATCCCTGAAAAAGAGACAAGTATTCATCAGATTTTATAGAGAAACTGAATCTCAACAAAATTCAATTAAAAGCCTGAGATTATACAGCAAATCCAGTAATTTACATTAAGTTAAAAAGCCATTCCCCAATTGATAAATGGGTAAGGGACATGATAAGGCAATTTTTAGATAAAGAAATCAAAACTATCAATAAGCACATGAGAAAGTATTCTAAATCTCTTATAATTAGAGAAATGCAAATTAAAACAACTCTGAGGTATCACCTCACACCTAGCAGATTAGCTAACATGACGGCAAAGGAAAGTGGTGAATGTTGGAGGGGATGTGGCAAAATTGGAACATTAATGCATTGCGGGTGGAGTTGTGAATTGATCCAACCATTTTGGATGACAATTTGGAACTATGCTCAAAGGGCTTTAAAAGACTATCTGCCTTTTGATCCAAACATAGCACCGCTTGGTTTATACCCCAAAGAGATAATAAGGAAAAATACATGTACAAAAATATTGATAGCTGTGCTATTTGTGGTGGCAAAAAATTGGAAAATGAGGGAATATCCTTCAATTGGGAAATGGCTGAACAAATTGTGGTATCTGCTGGTGATGGAATACTATTGTGTTTAAAGGAATAGTGAACTGGAGGAATTTCACGTGAACTGGAATGACCTCCAGGAATTGATGCAAAGTGAAAGGAGTAGATCCAGGAAGCAATGCTGAGGGACTTCTGAGAAGGAAAATTAGCCACATTCAAAGCAAGAACTGTGAGAGTAGAAACACAGAGGAAAAAAACTGCTTGAACACATGGGCTGATAGGGATATTATTGGGGACGTAGATGCTAAATGATACCTCTAGTCCAACTATCAATAATATGGAATTAGGTCTTGATCAATGATACATGTAACAACCTAGTGGAATTGTAATCGGCTACAGGGGGTATGTATGTTTGGGGGAGAGGGAAAGAACATGAAACATGTAACTATGGGTAAATATTCAAAATAAAAAATTTAAATTAAAAAATAAAAAATAAAATAAAAAATTCTTGTATTCAGTTTTCTAAGTAGTTTGTTTATTCCACAGACTATAAAGTAAGCCTCTTGGGGGCAGGAATTGATATATTTTTATATTGGTATCCCTCAGAGGCCAGAAAAAAATACCTGACCTGACTCATAAGTGCTTATTGAATAAATGCTTCATGAGTTAATCAATTAGTAAGTTTTTATAATATACCTACAGTGTTAGACCTTATACTAGTGATTCCCAAAGTGGACGCCACCACCCCCTGTTGGGTGCTGCAGCAATCCAGGGGGTTGGTGATGGCCACAGGTGCATTTATCTTTCCTATTAATTGCCACTAAAATAAAAAAAATTAATTTCTAGGGGTTCTAAGTAATATTTTTTCTGGAAGGGGGGCGGTAGGCCAAAAATGTTTGGGAACCACTGCCTTATACTAAGTGCTGAGAAGCAAACAAAAAAGAATAAATGATTTCCTTCAGTTGATCAAGAAATGAATTGAGCATGGCATGATTAGATTTCAAATCCAAACTCTGCCACTTAGTTGTGTGACAAGTCATTTTCCCTCTATGGGACTCATTTTCCCATCTGAAAAATGAGGGGGTTTTGCTGCTTGATCTCTTAGGTCCCTTCTAATTCTGTGAAACTAGATCCAATTCAGTGAACATTTTGTTGTGGTACTTGTTTGTTTTCAGTTGGCATTTGTTTTTAGGCTCTTTAGAGATGCATTGAATGTGTTCTCAACCTGTTCCTCCCCAAAGCCAAGCCTTACCTCATCTCTAAGGTGATCTCTCGTCTATCGTGGGAGTTATATTCCAGAATTCCCCACCACAGATGAAAATCTGTGAAAGAGCAGTGCTTACTGCCAGAGGCCTTAGAAGGTACAGAATGTTTCAAACTTTTATGAAAACTTAACAAAAACACAACACCACAGAGTAACACTATGTGCAGCAATCAGACATCAATGTGAAGTGGACAAGGGGGAATGCTGAATGTATGGGCACAGTGCAGGAGAGCAAATAGACCGATGCTACAGTCACTGAGCCAATCAGTGATACAGAACACAGCACTTTGGTTGGTTGTCTTTCGTCCCATCAGCCAATAGTATATTGTGTACAATCTCATGTTGGCAAACTTGCATAAGCAGTAGTGGCCTACTGCATTTCCACTGTATATAGTATGGTATTCATCCACAAAATCCTGTGATATAGCAAAAACTCCATGATACAGAATTAGATATATTTGTTTAAAACCCACGATACAGTGAAACTGCGATAAGTGAACTGCTATATAGTTTAGGACAGATGTATATTGCAGACTTCTCACAGAGAAGAGTCTTTTTTCCCACTCTTCTCCTATGTGTCTATAAGCACTTCAATAGTGTTCTGTTGGATAATGATAAGTGTTCCATAAATGGTTGTGTTAAGTGATTTTTTTGGTCTCAGGAAAGAGGCAAATGGATGGGACAGTGGATATAGCTCTAGACCTGGCAACAGGAAGACAAGAGTTTAAAATCTAGCCTCAGACATTTATTAGGTATGTGGTCCTAGGCAAGTCACTTAATCTTTGTCTGCCTCAGTTTCTTCTTCTGTAAAATGGGGATGATAATAGTACCTATATCCCAAAATTGCTGTGGGGATAAAATAAGATAATAGAATGATTTATAAATTTTAGAGCACAAAAAAAAGTTAGCTATGATGGTGATTATGATGATGATGATAATGAAAGGATTTGCTTCTCTGAATATCATTATAGAACATAGAAAGCAAATATCTACCTTTGTATAATAGCTGGATATTTCACAGAATCATGGAGCTTCAGAGTTTGGAAGAGATTTCAGAGATCATCTAAACTAAACTCTAGATTAACAGAAACACCCAATAAGGCATAACTGATGTAATGGTGATTTGGGAATAGGATAGGGAATACTTGACCAAACTGGAGTACTCCAATCAAATTTGATGTAATTATAATGTGAGGGCCATTGTTAGTCCATGATAAAATTGGCAAGTCCCCCAGTCAAACTAATGGGACACACAGAGGCTTAATTCAATTCATTAACCATGAAGAATTAGCTAAAACCTCTTACCTATAAAAGTAAGCTGATCATACTTTGAGCATCTCAGTTCCTTAGGACTTATTCTAAGACTTTTCCAACATGGCAGTGAAAATATGAGCTTGCAAAAAGATTGACATGGCAGGGAGTGGGGAGAAGAAGGTGTTCAAGGACTCTGTTCCAACCCTTATTTAAAGACCTTTAGTGAAGGGGAATCCACTACTTCTGAAGCCCATTCTACTAAATATTAAGAACTTTTTATTTGCATCTAGTTTCAATCTGTCTCTCTAAAACTCCCTCATTGTTCCTAGTTCTTTCTTCTGGGATAAAGGATTACAGGTCTTCTATGTCACAGTCCTTTAAGCACAGTACTTGAAAATACCTTTGTGCACCTTCTCCAGTCTTTTCTCCATATGAAGGTTTTTACCATATTTCTAAGAGAAAAATGTTGAAATGGGGAGGGGAATAGAAAAGCAATGTTTTCACTTTTTTAAGCCAAAGAAAATATTGATTTATGTGCTTACTGGCAAGCATGATTGGGGAATTGGGAGAGGGGAATTCCCTCTACATAGGCTGAGCAAGCCATTGCTTCCAAATCAACTAGGCAATTATTTTCTGTTAGCACTAGTCCTTGGTACTAATTTGATATCAGCTGAATTTTTCCAACTCTAAATTCTAAGTATATTTGAGTATTTTACTTTTTTGGTCATTCTAACTCCTTTATTTAAGTTTACACCTTTTACTTTCAGCTTTATGTCCTATGTTTATAAGAAATAAGGAGCCAGAGGGATATCAGTTTGTTTTGATTTATGTATTTGTTTAGTTTTATTTTAATATTTGTCCAAGGGGTTCCTCCCTCTCTCCCCCTACATTCTATAAATGTCAAGACTCTTCTAAAGAACAAGATAGCACCTTTAACCTCAGAGGTCTCAAAGAAATTAAACTTTCTCTACCATCTTTACAATATACTGTTCTCCATTTAGAAAGAAGGTAGCATGTTGCACAAAGTACAATTTTTTTTAGAGAACATGATAGTTTCCTACAGAAAATATTTTAATTTAATTATCTCTGAACACCTTTCCTTGTTTAATGGGCGCATTAACAAATGTTTTTTTGGTGGATTAAACTTCAAATCAAAGACTTGGGAACACTTTATAGGTCTATAGCTGACAACTTGCAATTTTGACTTTACCTACATTGCCTAAAGAGGAAGAAAGTGTAACTGCAGGTAATGTCTTCTTCATTGAATTGATATGAAGAAACAGTCTATTTCTGAGTCCAAAACTATGTTCTAGTCCTGGTAGTTCATCACATTCCTTTCTTTTGACTTAGAATTGTGATTTAAATGTAGTATGGACCCTAAAAGCCAATTCTCTCATTTTATATATGAAAAAATTGAAGCCCAGAAATGATGAGTGATTTAATACCCAAGGACCCAAGGTCACATAGCTACTAAGTGACAGAGATAGGATTGGACTTAGATCCTCTGACTCCAAAAAGGTGTTCTTTCCACTACCTTTCTATCTTATAAATCAAAGAGCAGTAATGGAGGGCAAGTCAGAACAGTTTTACCACCCCAATAAAAAGTCTGACTTCATATCCATTCAAGGATTCTCATGAGAATTTTTATAGGCATAAGAAAGCAAACAAAGGGGTCAGTGATTGCTGATGTCTTCTCATTTCTCTTACGATGATTGGCCTTCATTGAATCGGAACATCTGTTCATTGCTACAGTGGAAAAGGGATATATTTGGTTTTTAGTACTAAAATTTCTTTCACTTTTGCTTTTCTTATAGAAAAGGATATGATTTGATTTTTAAATGTTGGTCATAATTAAGCATTATATTCAAACCAAACTTTTCTTTAACAGGTATATTGCATTGGACTTCAAAAAAATCAGTATTTGCATTTCTTTGTGACTTTTTTCTTTTAAAAATGTTAAATTTTTAAAGGTTGAACCATTGGAATTCTTGTAACATTTGTGAAATTTTTAAGTGTTTGAAATTTTTAATGTTTGAATAGTTAATGTACTGTCTATAAACTTTTCTACTATTATGGAAAGCTCTCTTTAAGATATCTTGAAAATTGACTTTTTGGTGTCTTTAAAATTGTGTCACCTCTAGCACACATTTCTTGTATTTGATGAGACTAATTTCTCTCACCCAGTGTTCTTAACTGACTTCACTATTTCCTCATTGGATTGGAAACTGAATATCCAAATGCAGTAAGTTCATTACTGTTACTGATGAATGAAATCTCAGCAGATCTGATCCATTTATTATCTGTTTGTTATCCCTATTTAGATTTCATCTACCAGTGTTCTCTGAATGATTTTGTTTAGCTGGATCATACAGCAAGCTCTCTGCAGGTTCATTTTTTTCTTCAACTACTTTTCACTGTTTTTCAAGGTGATACTGTCCCTTGAACAGGAAACATACAATTATGTCTCCATGTGTTTATTCATAATTCTCTGTCCCTGAATGCCCTTCCTCCACTTTTTTGCTTGTTGAATTATTATCCTAAGGCTAATATCAAAAGTGCCAGCTCTTCCATTAAGCCTTACTTCATTCTCACATCAGTAGTAATCTTTTCTTTTAGACAAATATAGCTCTTTGTTTTGAAAGTATCATAATTTTGTGTTTTCTGGTTGTCAATTCTCATGTCTTATCACTGCAGTAATTTTTAAGCTCTATAAGGGCAGCCACCATTTCTTATCTAGATCTTGTATTTTAGCACAATGCTATAATCTATAATGTTTTGCCCTTGAGCTTTACTCTCTACTGGTATTGATTGTGTTGGGCCCTCTCTACTGGTATTGATTGTGTTTCTGGGCCCCTTCAAAGTCATCCTTGTGGCAGTTTTTCTTCTTAAATTAAATTTCTCTAAAAATTAGAGACAATTTACTTATTTTTTGTTCATTTCCCATTGTAGGAACTAACATCTTATTTAAATTGTTTGCAGCAGACCTTCTATGATTGCATGGAGCATATTCTTATTTTTATCCTTTCTTCAATATCAAAGATGATCAAGAGAACCCCTAATTGTTTGATGAATCCTATAGTAATCTGAATAAGCTTACATGGAATGGAATAGTATCTTCCATAGAGTAAGACATGAAATAGTTTCTTACTGATAGGCATAGTGGTCACCTCTGCTTGGCCCCTAGTGAATAGAACTTCATTCTAATGATTGTTTGACTAAAGTTCAGGAGGAGAAACTTGCTGAAGAAAACACTTTTTTGGATGTGTAATTAATGTACATACTCTCTCTCTCTCTCTCTCTCTCTCTCTCTCACACACACACACACACACACACACACACACACACACACACACACATCTCTCTCTGCCCTGAAGATGAAATTCAAATATCATCTTCTACATGAATGCTTTCTTGATCCTTCTTTCCCCAGCTTCTAGTGCTCTCACTCCAAAACTACTTTGTATTTAACTACTTTGCATTTATTCTGTATTTATGTAGCAACCCTCTCCTGAACTACTTCATCAACACCCTCCAGACTAGTAGGTTGGGGGCCCCAGAGAACTATTCCTGTCAGGGTTCTGGGGAAACCTATTGCTATTGTTTACGATCACCTGATCAGAGTTCACTTCACTGATTTACCCAGCTGATATCAATTAATTAGACATCTAAAATAAATTAGTTTTGGGTTTATGTTTTTTACAGATATGATACAATAGAAATGATTGAGACAAAACTCTCAAACCCAGGCCATATTTACATACATACAGAGGCCAGAGAAAATTGGATTTTAGGAGAGAGAGAGAGAGAGAGAGAGAGAGAGAGAGAGAGAGAGAGAGAGGTTTACTCGCAGCTCCTGATTATTGGAAACTCTTTTCTATCTTTGTGGAGTTCTTATGAAGCTCTCTTTAGGAAGAGTTTTTGTTGGGATCTGACACTGCCTTTTCTCAGTATGTTTACTTTGTCTTTAACATGCCCCACAGCTCCCAACACACATGCTGCCATAGCAGTGCTGCTGAAAGACACTGCTACCATGCTGTTAATGGCCAACGGAAACTCCAGATCTGATTTTTTAAAGTACACAAGGTTTAATCAGAGCATACTGGAAATGTGATATTACCTCTGAGCTAACTCTCCCAACACTTTTGATTCAGGTGCAAAAGTTCTGTAATCTCAAGGCACTCTAAAAGCATGACTGCTAAAACCTCTCTTGCTAGAATGCCTTCACACACATGCACATACATAAATAAGTACATACACATATACACATTCACATTGTGTGTATATGCCCAGGGATGTATCTATTTCAGCCAATCTCATTTGAGTAGAGATGTCTAGACCTGGCCAGGTACAATCTCCTAGTTTGGTCACACATTGATTGATCCTGAAACCCAAATGAAAAAATATCCTCAGCTGATGAAGCTATCAGGTCATAGAGCATCTTGTTAGTTATGTTAAGTGGTGTCAAGGAGATGTTGAATAACTGCTCCATCCCCTTACACTTAAATATATACTTGTCTTCCCAGTTAGAGTCTACGCTCCTTGTGAATAGGGACTTCATTAATTCATTCATTGTATTAGTATCTCCACAATAGTGCCTGGCAAATAGTAGGTGTTTAATAAATACTTTTACTTGTTGGTTGATTGGTTTGCCTTTCTGAAAAATAACCTCAAAGCCATCCTTCCATGTAGCTGTACCTTCTTTGGTTCTGGTCTTCTATTATTGTGTAAAGTTTCTAGTCATTGCACAAAGATAATCCATTAAGGCCCACAAACAATATGATGTTTATAAAAGCACTTAACGTCAGATTTGGTTGTTGTGATAGTTACGTGGTGATTGTTTTGCTGAACTATTTTTCTGGAAAAGGAAAGGGAGCGACATTGAGAGATGAAGTTAATGTAAAAACAAAAGATCAATAAAAATTTTAAAATAATGTTTGTGGATAACTTAAAAACTGTCTGGTTCTTAGCACCCATTTCCCAATTTCTTGTACCCTATCACTGTGGAAGTGGAAGACAGTTACACAGAATTGAGAGGCCATTTTACATTTTTGTCTCTTTCTTCGGTCACTGTAACCAGAAAGAATTAGGATGGTGAGAAAATCTAATGAAGGTAAGATTCTTAAAATACATTTATTTGCAGATGTATTACCCTAATTTTCCTTTTTGTAGCAGGAGGAGAAGGAGAAGAGTGGACAGCATTGCCCTTGGGAAATTGCAAAGTTCCCGTAATGACTCCAAAATTCTCCCTGAAATAAAGGTCCATTTTTCAAAACTAATATGATTGTGAGTAGGCAGTCAGGTGGCACAGTGGATGAAGTACCAGACCTGGAGTCAAGAAGATTCGTCTTCCTGAATTCAAATCTAGCCTCATATACTTACTAGTTGTGTGGCCCTGAGCAAGTCACTTGATTCCGTTTGCCTCAGTTTCCTCATTTATAAAATAAAAATAGGAGAAGGAAATGGCAAATCACTCCATTATCTCTGGCAAGAAAATCCCAAATGGAGTCACAGAGTCAGAAACCATTGAACACATGGTTGTAAGTCATGCAACAATACAGTCTCTGAATATGAAATAAAAATAAGTATATTTCCAAGGACAATGGACAGGAATGTCACAGGTATGAATAAGATTCAACATACACTGAGTATGGAGGAACTATGAAAAAGAATTACAGTAGGATATGATTTTTTGAAATGAATGATAAAAAATAAGATGGGCTGGCCACAAAGTAAAATAAGGGATAAGTGATGGATGGCATGTGTAGTCTGCTGGTATGCTCTTTATGTCAATAAAAAGTGAGGAAGATACTCAATATGTTGGTTATTTTCCCTGTAGTGAATCATCCACAAGAGTTGCACAGGATGGGCAGGCACTTTTACATTTTGAACTACATAACTGAAAAGAATATCCACATTGATGAGATCAGAGCCATTTAAGTATTACACAAATTGCATTGAACTCTAGAATACTATAAAACCTCATCACTGAAATCCATAGCACTGAAAATGGATGAAAAATAAAATATTGCCAGGCCACAGCCTGCCACCAAATGAGCTGAATTAGTCTGTTAAGTATGTGTGCATATGTGTATATGTATACACACACACACATATATACATATACATTTTGAATAGGTGATACAAATTGATAGAGTAAGAAATAGGATGAAATAGAAATAGAGCTGGGTTTTTAGGATAGTGTACAATTGTTTCAATGATCCCAAACTGCTCATTGCCAAAAACTCTCATCTCTTTACCACCAATAGTCTTCCTTTTATACTATGTGTCTACTAATTATAGAACCCAATGATTTAAAAGAGTCAAATTTTAAGTAACTCAAAGGGCATAGGACAGACATACAGTGATCTGCTGTAGAATGTCACATGTTGAGTTCAACTCATTATTTGTTGACTGCCTGCTATGTGCATGAAACTATACTAGGCACTAGTAATACAAAAATAAAAAGAAATAATCCCTGCCTTCAAGGAGTTTGATCCTACAGGTGGGATACAACACATACCCAGACAATAAAATACAAAACAACTTGATGAGGAAGAAAATACTAAGACCTATTGCTTATCTCCATACATCTTATTTGTAGCTCGTTGTTTGTCTGTTGCCTCCCCCCATTAGACTGTGAGCTTCTTGAGACCAGGTTTGTTTTTGCCTTTCTTGTACCCCAATCCTTAGCACAAGGCAATTTTTTCTAGTTTCCCTTTTTTCAAGTACATGTAGAAACAATTTTTAACAATTTTTTTTACCTTTTGCAATCCAAATTCTCTCCTTCCCTTCCCTCCCACTCGCCAGACAGTAAACAATCTGATATAAGTTTAAATAAATGTCTATTGACTATTGGTTGACTGAATGAATGATATCTGAGTGAATCTGAAAAGGTTTCTTGTAGGAAATGGCAGACACATGAACTGAACCCTGAACCAAGGCAGAGCTAAAGAGGACCTTAACTTCCATCATGGGGACAGGCTGTGAGAAGGCAGGAATACTGGAGATGGAGTATCAGGTTTAGAAAATAGCTAGTAGCCCGGTTTGACCAAACCACAAAGTATATACTAGAGAGTGATGTTAGATAAGTCAGGAAAGGTAAATTGGAATCAGATTGTGGAGAGCTGTAAATACCAGGCTGATCACTTTATATTTCATCCTATTAGCAACAGAGAGCCACTTAAGATATTTGATCAGGAGGGTGATATGCTCAGATTCCTGTATTAGTAGAGCTGTCTGCACAGCAATATAGAAAATGAAGTGAACAAAGAGACATAAAAGCCGGAGAAAGAATTAGGAACCTAGTATTATAATTCAAGTTAGAGGTAATAAGGGCCCATGTTAGGATATTAGTCATGTAAGTACAGAGAAGACAGGAATTGATAGATTTTGAAGTTGTAGAAATTACAGGGTCTGCCAACTGAGTAGATACAGTGGGGAAAGGGGTTAAGGGAGAGAGGAGTCAAAGATGATTCAGTCAGTGAACTTGGGTTTCTAAAATGATGGTGAAAATTAACCTCATGAAAATTAATCTAAAAGACATCATCAAGGATATATATGACCAGAAAATGAAATGGGTTGGCCACATATATAGCAAAGATGAGAAATAACAGATGGACAGCCCAAGTGCTGCAGTGGCACTTCCAAGGTATTAAAAGAATGCAAAGAAATCCTCCAGCACACTGGATGGATTCTCCATGGAGAATTTATGGAAAAACATGGATAAGAATCACGCAACGTGAGAAGTCATGCAGAGAATACCCACACCCATGTGGATGAAGTCATTGATACACCAAAGTGTAAATGTCTACAGTTAATCCTCTTATAGTTTAATATATGCAAATATTATTAAATCCAACATGCTGGATTTTCAAAGGTAAATGTCACTTCCTGAGATTACTCAGCAGAAGTTAGTAATAGACTATATACAGTCCAGATCTCTAAACACAGATGATTATCATGATAATTATCATCATGATGAATGCATAATATTTCACTTTACAGAACAGATGTATTCTTGAAAGGTTGCATTTATCAGATTTTTGTCAATTCTGTAACACTAATTAATGACTTGTGAAATAATTACAAAGATGTTTCATCTTGACTTCTAATTGGTCTTCCATTGTTAGAAGCTCCTACTATTCGATCTTAAATTTCTTTGTCTCTCCCTTTTTTTCTAACCCCTCCCCTATCCATAGTTACTAGGGTATAAACAAACAGTGAAATGCTAGGGAAGTTCCCATTTAAAGGAGTCTGTGATTAATCTTTGGAAGCAAAAAATACTTTCCTAGCCCCCAACTTACCTACTGAGGTTCTCTTAAAATTAGGTAAGCCTTTTACTTATTATCATTATTATTTAGAAGGATATGTTGACTTGAGTTTCTAAAAATTACTTATTCTAATGGACTTATTCTCTTATTCTACTTATTCTCAGGAAAGCCTTGAGGAAAAATGGTCCAAATTGTTAGAGCAGTGGTAGCTTTATATTTTGTCAGTCCTGGATTCTAGTCTCAGCTGTCTCGTAACTCAAAAACTTGAGCAAATTATATTAACCCTTTTCAGTCTCCTTTAACTCCTTTACAAAATGAGAGTGTTGAACTAAATAATGATTAACACTCTAAGATTAGTCTATGAGAAGAATTATAACAGCTTTTTAATGGAAAATGGGCTATGAGTAGCTGGGCATTGTTAGTGTTAGCAGTGGATGTGGAATTTACAGTTACTACAGATGTCTGCAATCTATTAAATTTAGGGATGGTGTGCATTTGGAAGAATAATCTTCCAAATGTGACTCAATTAATATGTGAAAAGAAAAGTGATCTTTTTAACCTAGACATTATAATTAGAATAAGTTTTTAGCAAATAGCTAGCTCTCTAAGAACCACTAAAATCTGTACCTGTGTTAACAATTCAGGCAGCCACTTCCCCATTAAATTCAGCATTTCTTCTCTAGAGTTAGCTTAGTCACAGAAACAACTTCTGACAAAAAGACAACACCCAAAATAAAGAGGATAAAAATGTTAACAGCTGATTTCTAATCATTATGAAAGATTGCTTTCATTACCACCCTCAACAAAATAACAGGTTAAAAGCTCTGTGTAGGAATTTTAATTGAAGGAAAAAATAGGTTTGCTAACACTTGATTCAGATAATTGGCTTATCCAACCATAGAACAGACAAAGCAGCATGGGTATCTCTAATGGATAGAGAGTGAGATCAGGAAGATTTCTGTTTAAACCCTTACTCCATGAACTGTGTGACCCTAGGCAAGTCATTTAAATTCTTTAATCCTTGGGTATCTCTCTAAGATTCCTAAATTATAGATAGGTTGTAAACTACATTTACATAGCCTTCTGATATATAAAACAGATAGGCTTTCTGTTCACTTAAATTATACTTCCTCTCCAGAAATCCTGAGCAAATTAAAATTTTACCCCAGTACAATGACGGAACAAAAACACCCTTTCATTAACTGTGGCCCTAGAATCAAATGGAGGCAACATAATTTCATTTGGAAAGAGTGTCTAGTTTTGCTATATACTTAGGAGTGTGAACTGGAGAAAATCATTTTCTATCTCTAGGGGTCAGTGGTCTTACTGGTAAAATGTAGAGGGTAGACTGAGAGATCTCTTGAAGATCATTCAGCTTTGGTATCCAGGGACAAACAGAACTAAACTTTGAGAATTCAAGAGTATCCACAGATTCATTTTCTCTATTCAACAGACCAAAATGGGATCATGAAAAGTCAGATATAACTGAAGTAACTGAAAAACAAACACCTTTACCTCAACAGAGCAAAGAAGAGAGCTGTAATTAGAACTCAGGGTCACTTACTAAAAACCCACTTTTATTTCCATTATATTATCCTGCTGGATTAAAAAAAAAGTTTTATTGATGGCATTTGATTTTACATCAGTCACTTCAAGATAGACCTATTCTGCTTCCAGTGGACCTTCTGTCCTAATGATTAACAGGAAGAATCCATTCTGGTTATCTCCTCTGAAGATTCTTACCTGTTATTTGATGACCATGTCAAGGAATAAATAAGCTTTTAGGCCTGAATAGAATACATGGAGGATGTAGTGGAATATGCAGTCTTGCACTGTACTGTGGGGCAAAACTGTGGACTTGGGCCAATTCAAATACTTCTAACACTGCAGCTTGAACTCAGCAGACTCAGTGGGGACTCCTTTCCATGATCAGGCTGTGGTAGTAGTAGTGGGAAGTCAAAACAATCTGAATTCTGAAGACACAGTAGGAACATTCCTTCTATTGTATGTACTCTGTCCAGTCTTTAGTCTGCCGGAAAATAAAGCAAGCAACTATATTGAAAGAGGGAACTCTCTATATATACTACTGTATATAAAATCATAAATTAATGATTCATGGTTTTGTGATTCATGTCATTTTATACTCTTTCCAATAAAATCATAGAATTTAAGAACCAAGCCCCTCTCCTAATTTTGTATATAAGAAAACTGAGATCCAAAGGAAGGAAGTGATCTGCCCAAATTTATATAGCAAGTCAACCAAGATTAGATTTAGGAATTTGGTTTCCTGACTCATAGTATCATTAGTATCATAGATCTTAAGCTGGAAAGAAACTTTGATATCATCTGCTATATGTCTCCCATCTTACAAATATAGGTAGTGAGACCCAGAAAGGTTAAGAGATTGTCCAAGACCATATAGACAATGAATGGCTAACCTGAGCTAAGGACTCCAGAAGTATGCTGGCAAATGTTTAACAATCAGCTTACAGGGAGGAAATTTTAAAAAATTTTAAAGTTTAATCTGCATTATTAACATTTTCTTCATCATTTTCTTAATTTTAGACTATCAACAAAATAAGTCAAGCCCTGATTTGTAAAATGTGCTGGTTTCTGATATGTGTAAGTTCTCACACTAAAAGTTTAATAGTTGGCTCAGAGCCTGTTTGATCTGGCTTCAGCACACTCCTGCCTGATTCCTAGCAAGAACAGTGAATATACACATGTTCCAACACAGCACACAGTCTCTATGATATGCCTATCTTGAAGAGATGTTTGTAATTCAGTTGTTAAGCTTTGCCCAAACCCAAACTTGTTCCTGGAGCATCTGATTACCATTTTTTAAAAAATGCTTAAAAGCATCTGTTTATATACTTCAAAATTTCAGGGTATTCAAAAACAGGGAAAAGGAAAGAGACATACAGCCACCAAAACAACAGTGATCAGGTTTCCTATTTATTATGCTTCTCTGCTATTATTCAAACACTCATTCTTTAAGGAGCATACCTACTATCATCAAACCTTACTATCTATCACTGTCTTCAAGCTTAAGGACTACAAATTTACTTCCTAGGGAAAGCCCTGAAAATGGATGGGAAATAATGAATACAATTCTATAAGTGTACCTTATTCAAGACAGGGGTGGGAGAAAGGGAGGCAGTGGCCCAGGTATTCTGCTCAGGGGAGGGAGTAAACACTTCTATTGGGCTGATGGGAAGAGGGAAGGGGAGGCACAGTAGAGAGGGGGAAGGGAACAGCTCCATCTGAGTCCTTCTGCCTTTCTAGTAACTAACTCTGGTAGATGATTGTGCATATGCCCACAGAGAGGGCTTTGCATGCCATCTTTGGCATGTGTGCCATAGGTTTGTCATCACGACTCTAGGGATACAAAGTAAAAAATATTCCTGCCTTCAAAGAGCTCCCAATCTAATGGGAGAGATAATGAGTAAATATATGCAAACAAGTCATATGTGGAATAAATTGGAGATAATCACAGATTTTCTCTAACACTTTTTGATTCTTGCCCAAAAATCTGCCAATATGCCAACCGGGAACAACACTATGGGAACTGATGGGGGAAGGAAGAGACATCAATTCCACCTCCCTATAGTTCCTGTAGAAGGGTTTTGTTGGAAAGTATTACTAAAATCTGTGGGGCTAGGCAGACTAATAATTGAGTATCTGACAGGATTAAAAGGAATGTTCAAACCCTAAGCCATATAGTGGATTTGCAAATAACTATATTTAAACAAGACATGTGGGTACACACACACACACACACACACACACACACACACACACACGGAGGATATCGTAGAATAATTGGAGATAATCAAAGGCTAAATTTACCTAACCCTTTTATATTTCCCACAGGTTTATCTTCAGGCTAACCAGGCTCACTATGGGAGCTAAGGGGGAAAGGAGAGAAACCACAAATACAGTTTCTATAGGGTTTAAGGAAATAGAATCCCTAAACTTGAGGGGGACTGTGTGAGGATGACAATTAGTGATTTGACAGGAGCTAAAAGAAATGTTCTAACCCTAAGTCACATAATTTGGCTGGAGAAAAGAACCTTGAGGGAAAGCAACAGAAGAGTCTTTTCAAGGGACAACCTTAGAGTCATTCTCACCCCAATCTCCCCCACTCCACGTATCAAGTCACTTGCCAAGTTTTATCAATTCCACCTTCACAGTGTCCCTCAGTTTTCTCCTTCTCTCCATTCAAACAGGTAATACCTTACTTCAGTCTTTCATAACCTCTCTGAACTATTGTAATAGACACTTAACTGGTTTTCCTCCCCCCGTTTATCTCCTGTCCATTCTATTCTCCTTATAACTGCTAGAGAACTTTTCCTAAAGTGCAGTTTCTACCATGTTATTTCCCTGCTCAGTAAACTCAAGAGACTCTCAACTAGTACTAGGTTCAAAACCAACCAACTTTATTGGTTGTCATTTGCAATCTTCCTCCAAACTTCCTTGCCAGTCTTATTATATGTTATTCCCTTTCAGTGAGCAGCAAGGTGACTCAGTGAATAGCGCACTGAGCCTAGAGTTCAAATCTAGCCTCTTTTACTAGCTGCGTGACCCTAGACAAGTCACTGAATTTCTATTTCCCTCAATTTCTTCAAATGTAAGATGAGGATAGTAATAGCACCTACCTTGAGGTTGTTATGAGGATGAAACAAGATAATATTTCTAAGAGTTTAGCCTAATGCCTGGTACATAGTAAGTGATATGTAAATGCTTATTTACTTCTCCCTTCTCTTCCCTCCATTAACTCTATGATGCAGCCAAACTGGCCTTCTTGCTGTTCCTTACATAAAACATTCTAGCTCCTATTACCAAGCCTTTTCATAGCCCTTCTCCTTGCCTAGAATCCATTCTTTCTTTACCATCACTTCTTTGAACCCCTGGTTTCATTCAAAGGTCAGTTCCTCTGAGACCCTTGATTTCCTCCTGCTTTCACATTGCCTTGTATATGTTTTACATATTTATATGTACATATGCTATCTTCTCCTAATAAAATGTAAGCTCCTTAAAGCTAGAGATTATTTCATTTATCCTGGTGCATTATAGGCATTTAGTAAATGCTTGCTGGTTGATTGTTTGACCCTAACTGAGGCTTCTGTTGTCTTCTGTTGGGTGTCTGGATGGGCATGAGTATATAATTCTGCATACTTTTCTATGTTAGTTAAAAGGAAATAGTAACTGAGCACCAGATGGACTTGGTAAGATTACATAGTTGGAAACCAGCAAATGGAAGTAGGGAACAACTCCACCAATACTGAAGCAAGACATCAGAAGAGATGCCCTGTGGAAACCAGTGAAATATTCAATAGAAATGAGATGGACTGTGCAACAAACAGTGACATGATGACATCAGATGGGGACATAAGTCATTCTGCAGCCTCACAGGTGTGAGTTGTCCCAGGCTTTAGTATGTCTAGCAACACATTTGTCCTGTATGGGAACAGGAATCTACCCTAATCCCCATTTTAAAGAATCTCAGCTCATATTCAAACCACAAACCTTCAGAGGCCAAGTGAAATGAAGTCATTTTGAACCTATAGGCAAAACAGTTAGCTGTTTTGGGCGATTCCAAGGGTCAAAAAGCATCCCCCATGCCATAAAAATATATCTCCTCTCCATGTTGCCACTGTTCACCAAATTCCCAGATTAACCCAATTCCTTAAACCAAAAGTATTTCATTATTATTAAGTACTTAATTTTTGTTTATATCATGTATACCCTTGGTGGTCTCCAGACCTGGAAGAGGGAAGATTTGGGGAAATGCATTTTAGGAAAGAGTAGGAAGCAAACCTTTAACATAAGCCTTCCTTTATTTTATTGTTTTATTTCAGTTCTAGATTCTTTCTCTCCCCTTATCTTGCTCCCCCTCACCTATTGAGAAAGCAAAAAGTAACCAACTATGGAAGTCTTTATAACTCTGATCAATACAGTGACTCACAACAATTCCAAAGGTCTCATGAAGAAAAATGTAATCCAGCTCTGAATAGAGAACTGATGGACTAAGAGTATAGATGGAAACGTAAACCCTCCATATTGTAATTATCACATTTTGTTGTAGCCTGCCTAAATAACTTTCTTCCAACAATCATTGCTTGTCTTTTAAAGTCCTTTATAACCTGGCCTCTTCAAACTTTAGACCTTAAAAATATATGTTCTACAGTCCAATGATACTAGTCTCCTTAAAGTACCTCACAAAAGAAACTCAAATTCCTTTCCTCCTTATCTCCATCCCCTGATTTCTCTAGCTTCCTTCAAGTCTCATCTAAAATCCTACATTCTTCAAGAAGCTTTTCTCCTTAATGATTGTGTCTTCCTTTTGAGATTATCACTTGCTGTATATATCTTGTTTAAGACAAAAAATGACTAACTCCTACTTGTGAAGAGCTTATATTCTACACTGACCTATCCCTGGCCTCATCTCTACATTTATATAGAAGATTTCTCTTTAATTCACACAGAATCTTTACCTTAGAGTTAGACTCAAGTCCACAAACAGAGAAGTTCTATGACTTTATACCCGCTTAGCATCAAAAATTCTTCCAGTGGCTTGTCCCAAACTTATAATTCACTCAAGTTCACCGTAATTCTCTGGCTTAGATACAATTAATAATTTTCAAGCTCAAGTATAAGAGGCAGATAGATGTCTCAGTGAATTGAGTGCTGAGTCTGTAATTGGGAAGACCCGAGTTTAAATCTGACCTCAAACACTTACTAGCTCTATGATCCTGGGCAAGTCACTTAACCTCTGCTTGCCTTAATCCACTGGAGAGGAAATGGCCAATTGTTACAGTATCTTTGCCATGAAAATCCCATGGATAGTATTGGTGTATTATGGTCCACAGAGAGACAGTTAGACAGAACTAAACAACAACATTGTGTTTGTACATAGCTCTTTGCATGTTGTCTTTCCCATTAGACTATGAGCTTCTTAAGAGCAGGGACTTCCTTTTGCTTTTCTGCCTATCCCTAGTATTTAGCACAATGTCAGATATGCAGTATGTGCTTAATCAATGTTTATTTACTTGACTTTGCTCAAGACAGCTCTACCTGAGGCAGAACTGGTAATTAATATAAGCAAAGGATAGCTCTCAATTATTTGAATAATGCTAGTGCTTAAGGAGAATAAATGGGGTAGGGGGCAACCAAGGTGCCCTATTAGTTTCTGGAGCAGTATGGAGAAATTCCTTGGAAAGGGGGCATCCTAACCCAACTGTTAAGGGATAGGAAGGACATCAGTTTCACTGTGTATCAGCAGGAGGAAGAGGTCATTCTGGTCCAAGTGTGAAAAATACTTATTTTCATAAATGTTTTATATATATATATATATATATATATATATATATATATATATATACATATACATATATGTNGGGACTTCCTTTTGCTTTTCTGCCTATCCCTAGTATTTAGCACAATGTCAGATATGCAGTATGTGCTTAATCAATGTTTATTTACTTGACTTTGCTCAAGACAGCTCTACCTGAGGCAGAACTGGTAATTAATATAAGCAAAGGATAGCTCTCAATTATTTGAATAATGCTAGTGCTTAAGGAGAATAAATGGGGTAGGGGGCAACCAAGGTGCCCTATTAGTTTCTGGAGCAGTATGGAGAAATTCCTTGGAAAGGGGGCATCCTAACCCAACTGTTAAGGGATAGGAAGGACATCAGTTTCACTGTGTATCAGCAGGAGGAAGAGGTCATTCTGGTCCAAGTGTGAAAAATACTTATTTTCATAAATGTTTTATATATATATATATATATATACATATATACATATACATATATGTGTGTGTGCGTGCGCATGCATGTATATGTGTGTATAAACACACATATATATAAAACTGCTTTTGCAACCTTGTCTACTTACTTAATTCTTTTATATTCTTTTGCCTTAGAATTTTACTTAAAACCAGATCACAAAGCGAGGCTTATCTCAAAACATATATTCTGATTAATGGCAGGATTCCATTAAGCATATTCAATATTCATATAAATATCTTTATATACACTCCAAAACTATGCTTATGGTATAGGATTATGGCAAAAGTAGGCTTACCTATGATTTTTCTCTTCCTTATACAATCTGAAGGCAGGACCCTCCCTACAGTGACCTCTGCTTTCTTGGGTGGGGACTAGAACTTCTGAGCTGTTACTCCCTAGAACCCTGCCCAACAACATCCACTGGGGAAATTTATTGTGATGAATGGACCCTATTAATACCAGATGTTCCATACTCTCCTTTTCCCTCCCTAATCCCCTGCGGAATATGGAAACTAAATGGGAACTCTTCAGGCTTTGCCTATGATGCCATAAGCAGAAACAAATCCTATTAGAGTTATATTATGTGATGTTCTCTGCGTGTAAAAAAGTGGAGAAGAAAAGAGAGCACCAGTTTTGGACAAGTACTATTTAGCAGAGTTGGAAAAATATCAGACTTTGAAAAAAGTATCATATGATAAATGGTTACTATTCTATGAATGAAAGTGTTAATCTTGTTCTTGGTTTCATTGTTAAACTTGGTGAACCCATTGTTTTTCAAATTATATTCATCAAAATATAGATAAATGAACATCAAAAAATAAAATATTTTCACATACCCGTATATATGTATACATTTACATTGGGCAACTAGGTGTCATAGTGAATAGAGTGCTGGACCTGGAGTCAGGAAGAGCTGAGTTTGTAAGTCTGGCCTCAGCCACTTACTAGCTGTATGGTCCTGGGCAACTCACCTAACTCTGTTTGCCTCAGTTTACTCATCTATAAAATGAGCTAGAGAAGGAAATGGCAACCACTGCAATATCTTTGCCAAGAAAACACCAAATTACATCATGAAGTGTTAGACACATTTGAAACAACTGAACAACAACAAATATGTAGAAATACTCAAATATATATGAAGATTTTCTAATTCTCACATTTGCTATGTTTAGCCACTTAGGCAGTGAATATCAACCCTAGTTTGGCAGCTATTGGTTTTCATCTATTATCTCAAAGGCATCGCTAGCTTCTCTCTATAAAAATTAATTTTAATTTATTATAACAAAACAAACACAGACCACTATTATGAAGGAATATCCTGACATTCTAAAATCAACTAATATTATACCAAAATTAAAAACAAAAACTTGGAAATCAATGTTTTAGGTGTGACTTTTATTCTGATGATAGAATGTCTTTCTCTTTGGGATCTTATACCAACTACAAGTATAGTTAAAACATAAATAACAAGAAAGTAAGAAATATATATCCCTTTTCCTTTCCACAATTATACCCACAATCTTTATTCCACAAAGTCTAGAGAGAATACACCCAGTTGTAATTTGTGGTTTCCATGGATCTATGCTTGATTTTTCTTGTTTTTGTTGATGATAGAACTAAGGGAAATAGAAATGAGCTTCTAACAGTGATGTACCAAACACATGTTTTAGTCTTGGAGAAAGTTCTTAAATACTGAGATTATTAAAAGAAGATTCAGTTTCTTCAAAATGGGTTTACATTGATGATGAAAAACACTCCCCTCCTCCTGGTACAGAGGAGGTAGAATCTAGGGACAGGTTGCTATAGTTGCTGTATCTACTGATTTTGCTGTTTTCCTTTGTTACATGTGAAGGTTGGGGGGGATGTTAATAAGAAATACTGTGGCATAAACAATGAAAAGCAATTATAAAACTTTAAAAAAATGAATACATGGTGTTTAATTCATGGCTAAATACATGATTAAAATAAATGGTTCAATCTATATAGCACTAATTCAATAAATAGTGAATTATGGACTACATAGTATGGCAACTGTGGTATCCTATATGTTGTATATACTATTAGGCATGGACACTGTGTTGCTGGAGGGAAGGGAGCAACTTTAAAAGACTAGAAAACATATAGAGTAAAAAATAAAGTTTTATCAATAAATTTTTTAAAATAGTCCATTTATTCCAGTTCAGCGTAGGGGCAAGAAGTTTGAGTACCTGCCTACAAATCTCATCTCTGTTATTAATTTTCTATGTGATCCCATATAACTCATTTAATTTCTCTGGACCTCAGTTTCCTTATCTGTCAAATGAAATGGATGAACTATATGACCTCTAAGATCCCTTTTAGCTCTGAATCTGTGATTCTATGAAGAAAAGAAAAAACAGGCTTATCATAAGGAATCAGAAAAAGTAGATTCATATACATCTCTTTTTTGTTCTCTGTTGAAATATTTTTGTTTGTTGATTATTACTGAGTTAATAAAAATAAAAAATTTTGAAAGAATTTTAAAAACAGGATGTAAGGAGGAGGAATTGGCTATTTTTTGTGTTAATGTAATGTCATGGCACTTTATAGGAAATACTGCAAATGTTCCCTCCTGCTTGATTTATACCAGGTGTCTGGACCAGATAAGTCTTTCAAAATTCAATTCAGAGGTCAGAAAACAAAACAAAATGTTTAAATCTTTACAAATGCAATGTTAACAGGGGCATATAAATTGGACACACCTGTGCTAAACATAACCACAGGTAATAAATTTTATATTGAAGCCATTCTTAATTTATGCCTCATTTTGGCAATCATAGGGTTAAAGAGAATTAATGGAGCACTAGTTCACCTGTCCTTCCCACCAGATTAGTCCCTCTACCATTGTCCAGACTCCTTTCCAGTCCAGGAATTACATGGGACATTGGGTAGATTTTTGTTTTCGTTGTGTATATTTTCTCCCATCCTACACTGCTATACTCATTTAATTCACTACACATTTCCTGAATAAATTTAGTAAAAAAATTGACTATATTCTCTTTAGAACATGTTAAATTACATAAATAGTGAGAATAAATATTAAATTATCATCTAATCCATTCTTGGATTCAGAGCTGAAAGGAATCTTAGCATCTAGTTTAGGCATTCCTAACTGTGTGTGTGTGTGTGTGCCTCACATCCATACAGTAGACCCCTCTGGCAGTTTAGCGAAGGCTATGGACTCAAAAATAACTGCTTAAATAGCTATACACACACACACACACACACACACACACACACACACACACACACATAGCACTTTAAAGTTTGCAAAGTGCTGAACACATATATCATTTTATCTTCCCAACAACCTGTAAAATAAAAATGTATTTTCCCCCATTTTAAAGACAAGGAAACGGGCAAAGAGAGATAAAGTGACTTGCCCAGAGTTAAACAGCTAGTAAATTTCTGAGGCTGAATTTAAACTCAAGTTTTTCTGACTGGAAGGGCTAGCATTTTATTTACTGTGCTATCTAGTTGCCTCTTACAAACAAAATCAATTATATTGAAATATTACCATCCTCACCACCCCAACAGAGTTTTAAAATTTTTGGACCCAAAGAAAAGAATTTCTGATCTAATTCAAATCTCTAATTTTAGAAATGAGGAAACTGGGGTTTAATTCAATTCAAAAAATATTTTAAAGATCCCACTATGGATAAGTTACATATTGGGCATTGGAATAAAGACAAAAGTTAAACAGTTCAAGCCCTCAAAAAAGTTACATCCTACTCTGGTGATATATGAACACTTAAAAAGGGAATATGGGAGTGGCTAAATAGCACTCAGGATACAGAGCACTTCTGGAGAAATAATCAGCTGACTTGCACAGAACCAACCATCAGGGTAATTTGGAATTAGGGAAGGAGCCCAAAGAGATTGCTACATATACATGAGTTATGAATAAAAAGTATAAACAAAGCCATTTCAAGAGAGAAATAGACTTCTAATAACAGAATTAGGAATGCCCTCATCCAGAAGGTGGAATGTAAATTGCTTTGAAGGAAGCTAGGGATTCCACTAGACACATTTGTGTCTATTCCATGTCTTGTACCTATCTGTTGCACTGATTAAGCTCTATATTTTATGGCAAATTGTTCTAAAAATTACTGCTCCATAGTACAGTTTGAGATCTAGTCTGCTTGTTCCCCTTCATGACCATTTTTCATCATTGTTTCCCTTAATTTTCTTGATTTTTTTTGTCTCCAAATTATTTTGTTCATGTTTTCTAATTTATAAAAGTAATCCTTTGGTAGCTTAATTGATATGATATTGAATAAGCACATCAATTTAGGTAATATTGTCTTTTTTATTTATTCAACCTAACCATGAGAAATTGATATTTTCCCAGTTATTTAGATTTGTCTTTATTTCTTTAAGGTGGCTAATTGTTGTATTTATATAGTTCTTGGGATTCTCTTTCTACATTCTATAGTTATTTTAAAGGGAACTTCTGTTTCTTCCTACTGGATTTTATTAGTATCATACAGAAATGTGGATAATTTTTGTTGAAACATTTTATATCCTACAACTTTCTAAAGGTATTGTTTTAATTAATTATTGGTTATCTCTTTAGAATTTTTTATAATTGCATTATCATATCACCTGCATAAGCTGATAATTTTGTATCTTCTTTATGCTTATTTCCTCAATTTTTTTGGTCTTATTTCTATAGCCAACATTTCTAGAATTATGTCAAATAGGAGGGGTAATACTGGACATCCTTTTTCCACTCTTGATTCTATTAGAAAGGATTTTAATTAATTTCTGTTCTATATAATGGTAGATCTTGCATTTAGATTTATATTATCTAACATTTTATGGGGGAAAGTTACTGTTTTTAGTCCCCAAAAAAGGAATTTTATTTTGTGGAAACCTTTTTGTGAATCTATTGACATAATAACATGATTAATGTTGACTTTATTTTTAATACAGTTAATTAAGTTTTTTATTTTTCTAATATTGAACCAACCCTGCATTCCTGGTACAAATTAAATTTGGTCTCATTTTATTATGATGTGATATATTATTTTGGTCTCTTTTCTAAAATTTTATTAAAAATGTTTTCATCACTATTGATTGAAATATTGGACTATTGCTTTCTTTTTCTATTTTGACACTCCCTGGTTTATATATAAAGACAATATCATTTGTTAAGATCTCTCCTTTTGCTGTTTTTCCAAACAGTTTATGTAATATTGAAATTAATTTATATAATATTGGAATTAATTACTATTTGAGTATTTCATGGAATTCACTTGGGAATCATTCATCAGGTCCCACATTTTTTTCCTTTAGAAATTCATTTATGACTTGTTTGGTTTTGTCTTTTGAAATTGGCTTTTTTAAATTCTACTTCTTATTCTGTTATTCTGGGTATTTTATATTGTTTAAATTTTCATTTATTTCATTTAAGTTGGTCTTATTGGCATATAGCTGTGCAAAATTGTTTCTAATATATTCTCTATTTCTTTGTTATTTGTTGTGAATTTTCCTTTTTTTACTTTTAATACTAGTAATTTAATTTTTTTTCCTTCTTTTTAATCAAATTAGCAAATGGTTTATCTCCATTATCATTTTTTAAACCCTTACCTTCACCTTAGAATCAATACTATGTATTGGCTCTAAGGCAGAAGAGTGATAAGGGCTAGGTAATGAGGGTTAAGTGATTTACCCAGGGTCACACAATTTTGGAAGTGTCTGAGGCTAGATTTGAACCTAGGACCTCCTGTCTCTAGGCCTGGCTCTCAATCCACTAAGCCACCGAGCTGCCCCCTCCTATTATAATTTTTTAAACCAGCTCTTTGGTTTTATTAATTCAATAGGTTTCTCTGTTCTCAAATTTTAATCTCTTCTTTGATTTTTAAGATTTTTATTTTTTTTTAATTTTTTTCTATTTTAAACCCTTTAACTTCTGTGTATTGACTTATAGGTGGAAGATTGGTAAGGGTGGGCAATGGGGGTCAAGTGACTTGCCCAGGGTCACACAGCTGGGAAGTGTCTGAGGCCGGATTTGAACCTAGGACCTCCCGTCTCCAGGCCTGGCTCTCAATCCACTGAGCTACCCAGCTGCCCCCAAGACTTTTATTTTTAATTGGAGTTTTTAACTTGTTGCTTTTCTAATATTTTACCTGCATATACAATTCATGATTTGTTATTTTTCTTTTTTGTTAATAATAGAATTCAGAGGCATAAATTTTCCCTAAGAAATGCTTTGGATGCATTCCCCAAATTTTTAATGTTGTTGTCTTCTAATTTCATTATTTCTATTATTTGTTCTTCAAGCCACCAATTCTTTATAAATAAGATATGTATTCTTCAGTTGATTTTTAATATTTTTTCAGTGGCTCCTTATTTAATATTTTTGCATCATAGTGAAGAGTGTTATAATATTTCTGCTTTTCTACATTTTTTAGTAAAATTTTTCGGTCTGAAGATATGGCCAACTTTTGTAAAGGTTCATTGCCAGGTAACAAATATTTATGATCTTTTCTATTTTCGTTCAATAACTGCCAGAGGTCTATCCCATCTAATATTACTAAAATGCTACTCGTGTCCTTAACTTTTTTTTTAAACCCTTACCTTCCATCTTAGAATCAATATGTATTGATTCTAAGGCAGAAGAGTAGTAAGGGCTAGGCAATGGGGGTCATGTGACTTCTCCAGGGTCATACAGCTAGGAAGTATCTGAGGTCAAATTTGAACCCAGGACCTCCCATATCTGGGCCTGACTCTCAATCCACTGAGCCACCCAGCTATTCCTCTTTAATTTTTTTCTGGTTCACTTCTTGGTTAAATTTAGCTAGGAATGATGGGGATAAATTGATTATCCCTGCTACCATATTTTTACTATTTCTCTCTTAATTCATGTAGATTTCCTTTAAATATTTATGAGCTATAATATTAAACAATGCATATATATGTATTAAGCATTTAAATCAATTGCCTATATTGTGTTTAGTAAAATATCTCCCCTCTTATTTCTTTTAATGAGATATATATTTCTGTCATTTCTTTTTCTGGAATAATCATTAGGACCCCTAGTTTTTTATTGTTCCACTGATGAATGATTTTTTTTGCTCTAACTCCTTTTTTTTTTTAGCTTGGTATGAATCTTTGTTCTTTAAGGAATCTTATATTTATTATCTTTATGTGAGGTAGTTATGTGGTTCAGTGGATAGAGTGCTGATCCTAAAATCAGGAAACCTGAGTCTAAATCCAACCTCAGCCACTTTCTTTCTCTACAACCACAGGCAAGTTATTTAACCCCTACATGTGTCATTTCCTCACCTGTAAAATGGGTATAACAATAACACCTATCTATACCATTGTTATGAGGATCAAATGAGATAATATTTGGAAAGTGCTTAGGCACAACATCTGTTACATATTAAGCTTTGAATATATGTTTGTTCACTCTATGTTTCATATATATTTCTTGTAAACAACAGATTGTTGGAATTTGCTAACCACTTCCATTTTGAGTGATTTCATTCTATTCACATTCAGGGTTAACAAAAAGTCAAGTGTTTATTTCCATACATTCTGTTCTCTAACACTTTTTCTTCTCTGAATTCTTCCGTCCCAGTTTATTTCAAGTTGTCACTTTTCTTTCCCTTTTAACCTTTCAAATGTAGGGTTTGTTTTGCCTATGACTAATCCCTCTCTGGATCTACCTTCTCTCTTATGCATCCTTTCTTCTCTTATTTTCTATCTATCCCCCTACTAAGTTGATTGTATTCATAAGCTAAATTCTGCCTATGTGTATATCTATGTTCTGCCTTTTTTGAACAGTTGAGATTGCAGTGAAGTTCAAGTGATGTCTGCTTCTCCCGATATTTCTATTTTTGCATATAGTTGTATTTCCATACCCTGATTATGTTTATTAAGAAGTTGCCCATCTTTCATCCAGTTTTCCCTAATATATCCTTTCCAATCCTTCCTTTTCTTTTTTTATATAATGCCTTTAAATACAACAAAACAACAGATCTTCTGTCTTGGAAAACTACCTCTAGGATCCCTTGTAGTGTTAGCATTCTGAAAGAACTCTTTTAATGTAGCAGGCCATTAGAATGTAAATGGTTCATCCTTATAAAGTGCCTCCTTACTGTTCACTTGAATTTAACTTTTTATTTTTCTTTTGACTTTCATATGTATATTTCAAAGCCTCCTTTCAGCTGTATTTTCTAAAGTTAGTAATGTTTAGAAGTCCTCTATTTCACTAAAAATACTTTTTTATTGCAGCATTATCCTCGATTTTTCTAGGAAAGTTATCCTTGGTTGTAGACATTTATGTTTTTTCTTTTGGAATTCTCATACTACGTTTTCTATTCCTTTGCAGTGATACTTTTAAACATTATTTAATAATAATCTTATTCAATAAGTCCAGGTCAAGGTTCCTTGATATTTGAATTATTTCTTTCTGGCTTCTTCCAGCTTGCTTTTATTTTATCTCAAAGCTCTAGATTTTGGCAGTGACATTCCTAGGAGTTTTCATTTTGTTTTGTTTTCTTTGTTTTTCAGGAGATGACTGATTTTTTGTTGCTATTTGCATATTAACCTTTTTTCTAAAACATCTAGGCAATTTTCTCTAATGATCTTTTTAAAAATATGATATCCAGGTGCTTTGGGAGAGGGGTCATGGATTCAGTCATTTCATGATTCTTAAGCTCTCTCTCCTTGAGATGAGTTTTTTTGATGAGATATACATTTTCCTCTATTTTCTCATTTTCGGCTTTGTTTCAAGAATTCTTATTGTCTCTTGGAGTTACTACTTTCTATTTGGCCCATTCTGATTTTTAGAGAATTTGTTACTAGAATAAGATTCTGTACCTCTTCTGTTAGACTGTTGGTTCTTTTTCAAGTTTCTCTTCCATTGCTCTCATTTCTTTTATATTATGTTTCTAAAAGTTTTCATTTCTTCAAAGAATTTTAATACACATTGCTTTCCTTTTCTGAGTTAGTGACTTAGTCATTCCTAGCAGCATAATAGTCTTTGCTTGTTTGTTTGTTTGTTTACTAATTTTTGTTGCAGAAACCTCAGCAATGAGTTATTGGTCTCCCCTACTCTGGGAATCAAATCATCTTTCCTTTGCCCTCAAAGTCTTTTTTTAGCCAAGATTCTTCTTTTCCCTCCTTTACCCCAGACACTGAAGTTCTTCTCTCCTGTAATCTGCCTTAGTTAAAAGACTTTTCCTTTCAATGAGGAAAGAGAGGATTTTTCTATAATACTTGGGCAAATCCAAGTCCTCTACTGGAATAAACATAGTTAAGGTCTTTTCTTTGAGGGACAGGGGGAAAGAGGAAGAACTTCCTATTCTTATTTACTTTACTGTTAAGATCCTTTGCTTCCATAATCATCTGCTTACTCTTTCTCCTATCAATCACCTACCCTTCCTCCCTATGTTTCTCCTCTCTAAAAGCAAAGGGCAGCCTGATGGGAGGCTTTTTTCTTCATCTTGAGTTTATTTCTCCACTCTACTCACTCTCTTCTTTAGCAGTTCTGTTCCCTTCTGTTCTTCTACCTTGGTCTGCCATACTGCCTCTTAAGACTAGTGTCTTATAGGATGTATATGCTTAATAAATTCTTTTTAATTTCATTGTCTTTTACATGTCAACATGAGCTTTATTTTTTGTTGTTGTTTTGTTTTTTCAATAGTAGCAACAGGAGATATTAATCAAGTTTGCACCTAATCTCTCCTGTGAATAAGACAAGCATTTATGATGCAGCTACTCTGGGTTGATAGTATATAACATGGATTTTTCTCCATAGAAAAATAAATAGACCCATTCATGGATTAGAACTACAACCCTGGCTTCATTAAGATGATCAAACTGATCCTAATGAACCAGGGATGCTCTAGGGAATAAAAGCAAAACCTTTATAAATTACCTACAAATCTCAATTAATATTGATGTGGTAGATTTGAAATATATGGACCAGCATTGGTGAACATTTTCAATATTATATGCCCAAACTGCACTTCCAAGTTACCTGTGAGCCCCACCCCCCACCTCTCACCCCAAGACAGCTGAGGGAGGAAGTGCTTGCATTCAGCTGCTGGGCAGAGAGGCAGGGCTGTGAAGAGAGGGAATGGAGCAGTCTCCTCTCGTACCCGTAGGCACCCGTGCCACATCTTCATTGACATGGAATTACAGACATTGGTTCAAATCTCAACCCTCTTACTAATCCTTGTGTGACTTTGGATAAATAATAACTTCTCTAGTCTGAGTTTCTTCATTTATAAAATGGAATATGGACTGCTAGATAGCTCCTAAGGTGTCTCCAACTTTAACCCTAAGAATAGAATTTTCTCATGAGGCATAATAGACTTTCTTGTAGGAAGAGGGGGGAAATTAGATTTTATGTGGAAAGAGAATGGGACATATCCTACCAAATAGCATATTTTATATGTACTAAACAGAAGTTTCATTAAGGATCATAGAAAGACCAGGTGAGAGATATTAATCACTGTGATAAATTACAAATCATTAGTTAATCCCCCAAAAGCACAACATACAATTTCTAATTTGGTGAGACAGAATGGGAATTGGGTCTCCTTTTAACAAAAACAACTTCAGCCATACAAAACCATCCAGTCAGACTAAGATTTTATCCACTGTAGTGCACAGTTTAAAAGTGAGACTAGACTTAACCCTTGAAGTGAATCTCTTGATTTATACAAGTCAGGTTCTACAAGACCAGACCTTAGCCTGTATTCAAAACTAGGAATTGAAAACAGATACGTGCATTAGAGGAGAGACAGAAACCTAGAATAGGTCTTACAAACTAATTTCACATTAAATTGAAAAGATTTTTGTAATGGCAACTAATAACTGAGGCAACTGGTCCAAGAACCTCTTTAATGACCAATTACTATAGTAATACTGGGGCAGCTGGGTAGCTCAGAGGATTGAGAGCCAGGCCTAGAGACTGGAGGTCCTAGGTTCAAGTCCGGCCTCGGACACTTCCAGCTGTGTGACCTTGGGCAAGTCACTTGACCCCTATCGCCCACCCTTACCACTCCTGGGCTAAGGACGGTCCCTAGCCCGGATGAAAAAGGAGGAGGGTTGGGCGTGGGGCTAGCAACCCCACCCTGTAAAAACTACATCTGCTAAAGAAACTGCAACCTAAAGTAGGGGCAGCTGGGCTAGCTCAGTGGATTGAGAGCCAGGCCTAGAGACGAAAGGTCCTAGGTTCAAATCCAGGCTCAGACACTTCCCAGCTGGGTGACCCTGAGTGACCCATTGCCTACTGGTTGTGGCCCTATGCTCCTAGAATGGAGTCCCAGGATAAAAATAAAAAAAACTATAGTAATAATATCTCTATGTCAAGGATGGAGCCTTTCTTGATCATTTTCTCCATGCCTTTCAACAATCCCTTAAATTCATGGCCACCTGACTGAGCTCTCCGAGGCCACTTATTCCCATAATCTCTCTCTCCTTGCCTTCGCAAAGAGGGCAGCTGGTTATAAGCACCAGAAGATATAGGGCATCTAAAAGTTAGTAGATCACCTTGATTGTGAAATCTGGCCACTACACTGATTAGTGAAAGGAAACTACTGACATAGGTTTTAAAAAAAAGTTGTCACATCAGAGTGACAGGTTCCCTATAATGGAAAACATCTTTAGCCCTTTCAAGTCAATTGGCAGAAGATATTATAACACAAATCTAAGTAACAGGGAGGGAAGGAGGCAGTTCAAAACTAACAGCATTTACCAGAGATCCAGGATAGTTGGCCCATGGATAGCTAACGTCTTTTGCTCAAAACCATGTACCACTGTGACAAAAGTATAAGGTGAAATTATAAACAAAAGTTTGAGCCTCCTACATATTCCATCAAAAACCCATTTGTGAAATAATGGTAAAATCTGGTAAAATAGCAGACAAAATTTCAAATTTCTTTCCTTCCCCCCAATTTCCCATAGTGATCATACTGAACACTCAACTATATTAGCTGAAAACACAGAGTTCACTCTGCTCACACCCAAGTTATCTTGGAATACAGAGATGAAGATATACAGTCCAAACCCAGCTGAGGACAGCCCTCTCCTCCTGGAGCCTTATAACGTAACGTTTTTCCCCCTGCTGTGATCTCACTCCCAATGCATCACTGTTTTTTAACCACATCTGAGCACTGATCACTCAACAGCTGTGTTTGTTTACAGGGCTAGAAATGAACACAGGACAAATGGACTTCATCCAGCAGATTTTTTCTTTTGGCATTTCCCACTATACTCGACAATATATTAGTCCTTGTAGTCTAATTATATATTTGCCATCAGCATGAGCCAAAAGGGTGGGTGAAAAGCCCACTGATCACTATCACCATGTAGCAAAAACTTTTTTTATTAATTACTCAAAATTCAAAAGTAAAGAAAAGCAAGTCTAACTCCTCCCTGTCAACAGGGCAAGGAGGTCACACCTGTACATCTGCCTGTACCTGACGTTTTTTTCCACAACACAGGAAATGTGTCCCCACCTCTTCATTCCCTCAGTGACAAGCCCCAGTAAAAAGGATGATGAACTCCAGCAGTATTTTTGCAGTTGCAGAATCTGCCAGGGTTCTGCACAAATAGAGTTCAGCTTTCAAAATCCAAATCTGTAACACTATAAACTAAACTTTTATATCTGGCAATTCACCCTCCACAGCAAACCATTCTTTGTGTGAATTCCACTCAACTCTTTCCCATCAAGGCTATGTTTTTAAAGAGAAAGTACTGGGTAAGGGTTGGTGGAATGGTACTGTACAGAGGAGGCTTGTGGAGAAAGTTTATATTTGGAACAATATTATTTTTTAAATTCAAGGTAAAAAAGCATTTTATGCTTTTATTTATTTGAAAAAATTTTAATATCCCTCCCTCTTAGGGAAGCTAGAACAATAGAATTAATTGCTGAGTTCTAAACTTGCTTCTGAAATGTACCTATAGTTGTATATAGTTGCACCTCAGAAACGCAGATTGCTAAAATATCATCCCATTTACTAAAGATTTACAAATCTATTTATATGTACAAATCAGAGCTTGGGGATATAAACACACATGCAGGTTTCGAGGTCACTTACAAAACTTGGCCTAAAGTACACTGTCACATTTTACGGGCTGTCTCTACATCTTGCCAGTTGTTAGAAGGTTTCTGGTTCCCGACTCTACACTTCCAGTGTATAGTAATTATAAAACTGACTTCAGCACAGCTGGACGTCTCCAGTGACAGGCAGCTTTTACATCAAAAATATTACTAAGATTCCCTCTGTCAGCTTATTGCTTAAACCCTGAAGGAGAAATATGAGAATATGGATCCATGAACTATGTTTTGATATGAGATACTCTAAGCCTAATGGGAACCATTAAAAATCTGTGGCGTTATGTTTATGTAACTGCTTTGTAAAGTGAATAGTACATTATCCAATGTCAGGATGTCAGCATTGTTATTTAGACAAAGGTGCCTAAAGTCTACAGCAAGATGAAAGAGCAAATCTGTGAATTAAGATTTTACTTATGTACTATATTATATACTACTTATAACACTTTTATAGTACTTAACATATACTTCCTTATATCTCACACCGCTACTCAATATATATTCAGCAGTCCTGCCATATTGACTTATTCACCATCTACTAAGCATGTTTTGATCTTTCCTCTTTCCATACATTCTCTCCCCAGTTTCCACTTGCTGAAATCCTACTGATTCTTTAAAACTTAGCTCAAATGTCACATACTCCATGAAGCTTTCCTTGATGCATGCCCCTGATTCCTCACTGTTAATCTCTTATAACATTCTTGTTTGTCCTTCATTTTCAAAGAGGACGAATGACATCATGGGGTGATGTCTTGACTTGTGTGTGAATTGGGGATTTAAGTGAGGCAAAGTTGCACAAAGTCATCAGCCTCATTCTCTTTTCTAGTCATCAAAGTCCAGTGGCAAAACAAAAGTCAGGACAACTAATGATGGCCTGGGATACATGAGATGACCTTGGCATCTTGGATAGCTCATCAAACACAGGCCTTCATGGCCATTGGAACAAATCATTCGCATCTGCTCATTCTTCAGGGAGAAGTCTTCACATGCTTGGGGTAGACATCCCTGTATTATTCATGTATACCTCATTTTATTTTGAATTAAATTAAGTATACACATATATATGTCTTGTCTTTGCCATTAGACTGACTATAAGCTCTTTGAGAGAACTGTGCCATCTTCATCTTAGTATTCTTTAGGACTTGTACATTGTTTTACATATCCATGCCTGTATCTATTTTCATTATTTCTTTATATCTATACCTAAGGGAGGAGTCTAAACCTGTAATTTCATTAGTAATGTGAACTATCAGTATAAGAACTCTTGAATGAGGCAAATTGGGAAACCATGTTTTAGACAACTTATACAAAATTGCATAGTGCCTTGCACTATCAGAGGATTAAAGATGGAAGGGATTTGGGAAATCATTTAGTTCAACAGTTTTATTTTGCAGATGAGGAACTATGGCTGAGAGGTTAATTGGTGCCTAATAACCCATAGTGGAAAGTAATAGAAGTCAGAATTTGAACTAGCTTCTTTGCCAATAAAACAACTCAGAGCAAAGCTTTGTTTGAAATAAGAGGTGAAGAGGGGGTGGGTTCCTTTTGTTCAGAAGCAAACACTATATCCATTACACTAGGGAAAACTACTTACACATTAAATATTTGTTGTATGAACAAGGACTGTGAAGGACAATTATTTGTTAAATTGTGTCCTTTTGCTTTCGTGGCCAGTTCTGATATGTGAAAGTGCTGACTGAGCCTAGAATATACTTCTCCGGAATATAAAAACATCCTTTTTTTTTAAAACCCTTACCTTCAGTCTTGGAATCAATACTGGGTATTGGCAGAAGAGTGGGAAGGGTAGGCAATGGGGGTCAAGTGACTTGCCCAGGGTCACACCGCTGGGAAGTGTCTGAGGCCAGATTTGAACCTAGGACCTCCCATTTCTAGGCCTGGCTCTCAATCCACTGAGCTACCCAGCTGGCCCCTATAAAATATTCTTCAAGTCTGTGGAATAGATTTTCCTTTGCTCAGGACTATGTACATTCTAATTAATAATGGGTTACTTAGAATTCTAAATAAAAGAAGACAGGTTTATAACCACAATCAAAATTTTTTGTTTTAATAATAAGCATAAGCAGATCCTAAATCATGATCCCTTAGGTGTTTGGAGCTCATCAGAAACATCTATATTCCTAGCTAATCCCTTGCCACCCTAGGGTATAGTTTTTTTTCTCTTGTCACTAGTTGGCAGGGATAATAAGAGCCAATCAAAGCTTAATAACAGAATAATGAGTATTTTACCTGAGGAAGCAACTGATGTAATAATGGAAACACTATTTTATTGGGAATCAGGAGATGTAGCTTCTAGCTCTGACTCAATAAGATACATGGCCAAAGGGTAGGGAAGAAAGGGAGGGAGACAATTTGGATCATATAACTTCAGAAAACTTGCTTGGAAAATTGTTATTACATATAATTGATAAAACACCTGTACAAATAAATAAAAAGATTTGGTGCCCTGTGGCAAAAAAAAAGATATATGGCCTCACTCCCAATCACTTCTCTATGCCCAGATTTAACCACTAGACAATAATAAGGAACACCTACCCTAAAGTAAAGAGCAATCAGAGAAGGGGAAAAGAATAAAAACAATACAGAATGGATCTTTGGAGTCTTTTCTAATAAAACTCTGAAAGAGATGGAAAAGAAGAGAAAACTGAAGGTGTGGCTGAGGGGAGATGGCAAAGTGAAAAGTGAGAGGAGAGAGGAAAAGTGGGGGTAGAAGGGTAAGGATAAGTTCGATAATTTGTGTTTATGTGCACCCATGTGTATGTGTGTACGTGTATGTGAGTCAGAAAGAGACAGAGACAGAAACTGAGACAGACAGAGACAGAGACACAGACAGAGACACAGACACAGACACAGACACAGAAAGAGAGGGGACAAAGGCACAGAATCAGGAGTCAGGAGACAAGGGTCCTAATTACAGCTCTGACAAAAACTGTGTTAACCTTTAGCAAGTCACTACTATTTGGGCCTTAGTTTCCTCCACCTTAAAAGGGAGACAAGTTGTTGAGCTCAGTCATCTCTCAACTTACTCCCAGCTCTTATGTTCAAACATTCTATGAAAGACAGATAAAATCAGGGCTAGTATTTATGCACACATATACATGATTATATAAAAACATGATATATTATCCATCCTAGTCTCAAGTAATGCCTGCTCATGACTTGATTTCTGTGTACAATTTGCTCTTCATCAGTATTATTTCCAATAGTGATAGCACTGTCAAAGAGTATCCCAGTCTCTCTAAAGCTTTAATTCCTCTTTCATTTTCCCTGGTCCTAAACTGTACTGTTCCACAGAGTATTTTAGAAGGATCCTCAACATTTTAAGACATTGGTCATTGACTGAATCCAATGCAGAATAGTACTGAATTTCTCAGTACTAAACCTAAAACCTAAAAAGAGGTTTCAGATTGAACTTCTATCAGTTTAGACACATGGAATTCTATCCTAAAGAGATAGACTACATTTCTTTCTGTCCACTACCCAATTATGTTAAGTTGGCGCACACTCCTGGAAAATTTACTATAATTACTAGCTAAGTGCTGAAGGCCATAATGTTTTGATTGTCAAAAAGGTTGTACATGATGCAAATATATGACTTCAGAAGTGATTTCACAAACATTTTGGTAATAGTAATCTGACTCATAAAATCCACCATAGTCTCATAGCACACAGCTGTGTGCTATAAGCAATCTGAAGATCATCCTTAAGCAATATCAAATAACAAAACCCATAGGATTAGTGAATAAAGTTGTATCCTGGAAAGAACATCATTTTGCTTTGTACCTTTAGTATTCCACCTTCTAATTTTTATATTCTTATATGTATGTGAATAAAAAAAGATATTCTCTCACATTCAAACTGATAGTCTCATGCTGATTTAACAAAATCAGATTTCATGAATTAATTTCTTATAAATTACTTCAATTATTGGAAGAGGGTCCCCTCCTTGCCACTCTCATTTGAGAGAGAATATTCTGACTTTGGGGGCAGCTAGGTGGCTCTGTGGATGGAGAGACTGGCCTAGAGATGGGAGGTTCTGGGTTTGAATCTGAGCTCAGACTCTTCCTAGCTGTGTGATCCTGGGCAAGTCACTTGACCCCCATTGCCTGCCTTTACCACTCTTCTGCCTTGGAAACAATACACAGTATTGATTCTAAGATGGTAGGTAAAGGTTTTAGAAAAAAGAATAGTCTTAGATCATGAGAATGGGTATAAATTTATTTTTCACCCAGGTAAATCTTAACATTTATTTAGATCATTCATCCAGTAGACATTATTAAGCATCAGATTGATAAACCAATATCTAAAATATCCTGATGCTTTCCTTAAAATTACTTAAATTACTTTGGCCATATATCAATACTTAAAAAATATATGACCTGAGCTATTGCCAGACAAAATAAAATCCTAAGAATGAAGTTGGCTCTGTGTCTACTATCCCCTGCTGCCATATGAGATACACTCTGACCCCTGACTGGCACAGTCGCTTATATCCCAAGTTAATGTGATATTTTATTATACCCTCTTAATAAAATTGTGAAACTGTTCAGACCCTTAGTCAGGGCCAGTTAGAAAAGAGGGAAATAAAAAAGAATAGAAAGAAAGAGTAGAAAGAAAGCAACTATGAAATAATTTACTTAATTATTCTGAGCAAATGTCTTAAATAACAGCTGCACTTCCAAGCTGGGGGCTACTTTCAGAGCCATAAGAATATACAACAAACTTGGGACAATGGCTTTATATCTTTTGCTCTTCTTCCAAAATCAACTCCTTTTAAACAATTCTTACAGAAGGAATCTTTTAAATATCTCTTGTATCTCTCCAATTCACCTATAATGGGATATTGTATATTCTAGGTATCTGTGGTTTTGTTTTATCACTCTTCTAGACTGTAAACTCCATGAAATCAGGGACTATCTTATCCAAGTATAATATACCTACTTCCCCACAGTACCTAGCACATTTTTCTACTGAGGGAAGATGTTCTATTATTTTTCCTGAAGATTCTTGCTATCATAATGAGAATATCATAATTATTTAATAAGAATATATCATTAATATTTCTGAATGTACCCTTCTCAACTCTCTCTTATAACAAAAATTAAAAAGAAAGCAGAAGGAAGTTCATAAAAAATAATCAAGACATCAATCACATCTGACAGCATACACAACAGTAGATGTGTACTTAATATTCATATAATGAACAATGAATAAATGTTATTTTTGCTATTGCCATTTTCTGATATTCACTATTGAATAGTAAAATGCAATTATACTCAGGTCCTAGCTGATTTTTGCAAATGGAGGTGAGGGGGGTAAGGAAGAAATGGTATAGGTAATTCTGAATAACAAATGATTTCAAGTTGATTTTTACTCTACTTGATTTTGGAATATCTACATAACTCAGATTTATAAAGCACTTTTTGATTTTCAGAATACTTTCCTCATAACTGCTTCATGAGAAAGTGCAAAAAGTGCAAACGATATTATGCCCATTTTATAGATGAAGAAATTGGAGTTCAGAAAGGTTAAATAATTTGCCCATGGCCACAAACCTGAAGAAATCATGTAGAAATGTTTCTATTGTATTCAAAGAAATATCACTCTCACTTTAAAAAATCAAAACTTGTCCTGAAACATAGTAAGCTAAGTTCTGCCTTGTTGAGAAGCTTCCAGTTAGGGAGGCTGATGTTTCTACTTTATTTCAGTTGGCAAGCAGCCCTATGGGACTGATGTCGGATCCATTCCTCTGCCAAAGGAATATACTTTGCATTTCTCAATGCAAACTTTTCTGTTCCCATTTTGGCAGAATACAAGACCTGGAGGTAACACCGCAAGTATTATAGATCTAATGGTATTTACTGGTACCAGGGAGTGCATGGACATGAGAAAGAAGGAAGGCTTCCAGCCAGAGCCTTCAGGAAAGGTGGCACACTTGTAACAGAAGTGCTTGAATATGGCCATTGCATTAGGTTTACTTTGAATCTACCTTCATTACATGTAATTTCATGGATATTATGTAATAAGAAATAATGTTATGTAGTAGATAGAGAGATGTCCTGGAAACCAAGAAGACCTGGGTTCAAGTCTTGCCTTTGACACATAATGGCTATGTCACCCTAGGAAAGTCACCTAAATTCTGTGTTCTAGGCAAGTCTCTAAGACAATAAATTGTAAAGAGGTGACAATCTGCTTTGGTAGAAGAAGTTTCACCTACAAGTTCCTCTTATCAATAAATCATAAAACAAGTCTCTATCTCTGTATAATGAGACCTACAGACCATACTTAAACACTCAGCATAATTTGTGAAACTGAATATTCTCTAGCTAATAGAGAGGTGGTATAGTGGACAAAAAGGCTAGAGAGGTTTCTTTTCTTTCCATGTGCAAGACAGAAAGAAGTCAGAAGACTGTGTACAATTAGAAGGAAGGCAAAGAAGCCATGAGGAATGTGAAGCTGCCTGGAGAAAATGATGATATTGCTAGAGAAGTACCAAGTTCTAAGCAAAGCAAAGAGCTACTAGATAATTGGTGGTGCCATCCAGGGTGCCAATGGATCTGGAGCACACTGAAACATGGAGGGGGCAGGGGGCAATACAGAGAAAGCTTTAGGAAAGCCCATAGATACAAAAGCAAGAAAGCTTACAAAACCCATAATGAAGGAAGAGTAGTTGTCAATGAATTGGCCTTAGGACCCACAATAGCAGCGAGTGAAGCAAGGACTTGACTAATTGGTGCTCTGCGTTTGTGAGGAGGGAAAACTGTGGCTGAAACTCTAGGGGAAAGAGAACCAGTACTCACCAGAAGAGACTATAACAATTGCCATGCTAAGGGGATCTATTTTATACTACCTTTGGTTAAAAAAAAAAAAGTCCTCTTGCCACTAGTTTTGTTAGCTTCGATGTTTTAAGTGATCTAGAAGTTTTGATGATCTAGGAGAAAAATCTGAATGAGGGCTTAATCTTGAGCTGTTGGTGACCCTAGGAACTAGACTAAGTATAATAAGGTCAAGCAAAATCTTTCTTGTAATAACCAATAATCCCTAACTGTGCTTTTACAGAGATTTAATTAAGGAGATTTATAGTGATAAAAAATTAAGTGTTTCCTCCTTAGGCTTTGAGTGAATAAATAAATAATTTATATTTAATCATAGAGCTTAAAGACACCTGAGAAATAAAATTATTAGGTCCCTTTCCTTTCCTTATCTATCGTAACTACATGGCACTAATCTAAGGGAGACATCTTACAAATGGCTGCTGTTGGTTACAAAAAGAGCTGAGTGAGAATAGAGATTCTAGAAGGAACTTACTAACTAGATTTTAAAATTCATATAAGATACTATAAATCATCTGATTTTAATTATAACAAGAAGTAGTGGTAAGGCAGTGGATATAAGGCTGATTGTAGATTATGGTAACCTTGGGCTTAAGTCCTGCTGCTGGTCCAAACTAGTTACATGAATTTGTATGTATCATTTAAACTCTTAGTATTCTTAGCTCTCTAAGACTTTAGAAAGAGTTGCTTTTCTGTATCCATGCAGAGATTTTCCATACCAAGAGTTCTGTACATGGATGAAGTCAGAGATCCAGTGAAAAAAATTGCAATATAAATTATCTTCACAGGTTGTATTTTCAAAGGTGTAGCTCTTTCCCATTAAAGTAATCACATTATGATCTTAAATAGGAGGAAGGACTTAAAAGCATGTGCTTTATACTTTAGCTATTCATTTTTAATGGATAGCATTCCAAACAACATTGTCATTCCATTTTAATACCATAACATAAATGAGTTCATAGTCAATCATGGCTCTGGTGTATTGAAAGATACTTCCTGAATTTAGATCAGCTTGCTTTAGTGTTAATGAATGACCAAATACTCAGAATCCAGGGTGCCAGAGAACTATTGTCATTGAAATTTCTAGAATGTAAAATGTACTGGCAGGACACACATGTTTATCTTTTCCATGTGCAGTTTAAATTATTCTTATGAATAATAGATCTTTATCTAGATAGCCACTGCTTTTGTCTCCCTTCATGAAAAAAATTATGTTAAAACAATTAACAGATGATTTACAACTTAGAATTTTCTTTCTCTGGGCTTCAGAGTAAAAATCACAATATTTTCAGGAGTAAATATAAAAGTTAGATATCTAAAATGGAAAGCCCGCGAGGAAGAGTTTGGTTTGGAAAATTGGCTATTCAGAAGATAAAAGGTAACCCTTTTGGAAATCACTAAATTGCCAGTATCTTGAAATACATTGTGAACACTTACCCTCCTAGAGACTATCTTCTAACCATTGTACATAAATTCTCTTTCTGTCTCTGTCTCTATCTCTGAACCTATCTATCAGTTTCTCTCCCTCCCTACTTCCCTTACTTTGTTCCTCTGTTTCTCTATTACTGTCTCTCTATCTATGTGTCATCTTCCCCTCCACCCCCGTCCCAGAAGGGAGAACTGAGATATACCAATAGTCTTTGTGGTTAGTGGTCTTCATTGGCACTTGAGAAGACATTTTTGTCCAGCTGTTTTCTTTGATCAAAGAGTTCTGTGAAAAGAATACCATTGCACTGTCTGGTCCAGACCATGGTCTGTCAACCAAAAGGGGATAGGACCAGATGATCTCCAAGTTTCCTTCCAGCTCTAAATCCTATGATCGTGTCATCCCACCTAACATAATTGATCCCATGAAACTAGGACTTTAGGTAAAGCCCAACAACTAGAGAGGTAAGAACTATGTAATAAATGAGAACTTCTTGGAGATGAGAGTTATTGTAAGAGTTGGCAGATGCCTGGGTGGAGCAGGGATGGTAGGGGACAACTAGAAGACATAGAGCTGAGCAGAGCAGAGGAAGAAGCAAGTAATGTTCTAGTCTCCCAAGACTGGACTAGTGCCTTGAGAGTATCTTGTTATGTTAAGACAGAAGTTTGGTCACAATGTATTAAGAAAGCTATAGTAAAGTTGTCTTAGTCAAGGCAACTTTGTATAAAGCATATTCCATTAGATAAAGTGAGGGCTTCAGTTTTACCTCTACTGAAAACCAACATCTATGGCAAGTGGGAGGTATAGTAAATAGAATACAAGACTAGAATTCAGGAAAAACTGAGTTCAAATCCAACCTCAGACATTTATGAATGTGGCCCTGAACAAGTCATTTAACTTTTGTCTGCTTCAATTTCCTCAACTGTAAAATGGGAGCAAAAATAGCACCTACTTCACAAGATTATTGTGAGAATCAAACGAGATGATATTTGTAAAGCCCTGAGCACATCTGACACATAGCAGGTGCTTAATAAATGCTTGTTTCCTTCCTTCCTTCTTTTATCTGAGAAAGAAATCAAAGATATCCTGAACCCTCTCCATCTGAGGAAAGAGATTTGTTTGGGAAATTTTTCTGGTAGAGGATTTAACATATATAATAAAAATTATGAAAACTGGCTTGCTCTCATCTGCTCACCAGCAACCCTCAACTTCCATTAATCCACCTAATAACCCTCTTACCTTTTTGACATGGTGCTGCTGAACTGCTGTCATCTGCTCTCTAGAGCCACCTCTATGACCCAAGCCTTAAGACTGCTGCAAACGATGCAAGCTCTTGGTGTTCCCATGTAAAATTGGGGCCCCTGATCCTATCACAGGGGTTAAAGAAGCATATAAGAGAAACATTGATAGCAAGAAGGTGAATCTGGGAGTTGGAGTCTGCTGCGATGATTATGGGAAATTGTTTTCTTCCAAGTGTTTATAAGGCAGATACTCAAATTTCCAGGAAGAATACAAAGAGTACCTACCTATTGCAGAACTGGCTGAATTTTGCAAGACAACTGATGCTGGATGAAAACAACAAGGAGCTGGAAAATGGCCAATATGTAACTGCACAGACCATTTCTAGAACCAGAATATTAGGAGATGAGGCCAGTTTTCTGCAAAAGTTCTTTAAGTTCAGCTATAATACCTATCTTCCCAAACCATCTTGGGAAATCAAATCCTCATCTTTAGGGATGCTGGCATGTAGTTGAATGGCTACCATTATTACAACCCCAACACTTGTGGATTGGACTTCACTAGAGCCATAGAAGACATTTTGAAGACCCCAAGTAGAGTGTCATCTTCCTACATGCCTGTGCTCACAACCCCATTAGAAATAATCCTCTACCTGAGCAGTGGAAAGAGAGTATCCCTAATAAAGCAAAAGAAACTGCATTTTTTAACATAATGTGCCAATGGAGATAGCAACAAGAATGCCTAGGCTGAGCATCAGGTCATGGAGCATTCTTTCAGTCATATGCCAAAAAACATGGATCTATATACTGAACATTTGCAAATCTTTACCATGGTTTATAAAGATGATGATGAAGCCCAAAGGGAGGAATATCAGATGAAAATGCTGATTCATCTCATATAATACTCCTCTCAATGCATCCTGAATTGCTTCTATTATCCTGAATAGTCTTGGTCTGAGGAGCCAATAATTACAAAAGGTAAAAGGTATGGCAGATCATATTAGAATGCAGATTCAATTGGTTTCCAGCCTCAGTAAAGAAAGCTGCTCCCATAATTGCAGCATGTCACTGACCAGATTGACAAATTTTGTTTCATAGGTGTAAACCTGAGTAAATAGAGCGGCCAATCAAGGAAATCTCCATTTATATGATAAAAGATGGCTGAATTCCTCTAGCAATACTCACATCATGCAATGTAGGCTACCTTGCCCACGTGATTTACCAAGTATCCAAGTAACTGTCACTGGTGAAATGGAGCAGAGGCAATCTTCCCATCTTCAGACTATACTGTTTAAATGGACAGGACATAGGAGCAGCTAGCTGGCCCAATAGATAGAAAGTCGGGCCTGAAGACAGAAGATCCCTCGGTTCAACTGTGGCCTCAGAAACTTCCCAGTTGTATAACCCTGGGCATCTCATTTAACCCCAAATGCCTAGCCCTTACCACTCTTCTGCTTTGGAACCAAAACTTAGTATCAATTCTAAGACAGAGGGTAAGGTTTTAAAAAATTCAAGGAAATGATTGGGCTGGGAAGGATGGAAATGGTGGTGATAGTAGTGATAGATAGATAAATAGGATATAGATAGATAGCCAAAGTACTTAATGCTCTGCCATTCAATGTATTTCAGAAAAAGATATCTATGTAGAGTAAAAGCATCTGAAACTAGTGTTTGAAGCTTTGTGGATCTAACCCAAATTCTCTAAACCCATTTGCTACAACTTTCCCAAAACATTTTGCATTTATAGTAACTCAACCAGAAATCTTACTCTAAAACCAAAATTCCTTTCTTTTCTCCCAGGCTTTGAATCTCCCTACATTATATTCAAGTTCTAATCAAAATATCAAATACCATTTACCCCACATAACAAAAAATTATGTCATATGCTGCTAAAAGCTTCAGAAAGTCTGTCCAGTAGTTTTAATGCCTGCCCCTTATTGGTCTTGCATGACTGATGGAAGCAACTTGGACTGAAGGTTTGTTTTATAAAAATCATGAATGTTGCTACTTCTGTGTACGATGGAGAATAAATACCTTTCCTCCATTTTTCTTGGGTTAAATAAAAACAGAAAAGAAAAAGTGGCTCTTGCCCTTTGAACACCTAAACACTTTTTAACTTTCCCCTCCTCCCCTATTTTATCACTATTTTTCCCCTTTTGTCCCAAAGATCCAAATCTCCCCTACATTCTCTCCCTGTCTCTGCTTTAATGATCCTTCAAATCCTTCTTATCAGGATTCAAATACGTCAAGAATTAAGTAGAACATCATTTAAGGAAAATGAGCATTTCCTCTCCTTGCCTTCCTCAGCAAAAGACAGGAGAAAAGGTTGGTACAATGAGTGTATTTTAATATTAGCATCAATGTAAAATTTTTAATTATTCCACTTTCTGCCACTACTCAACCAGGCCTCTTTAACATGGTTGTGTCCAAAGCCTATCTCCTATCAAGTCTGTATAGGGCAGTGCTAGGAGATGATTATTTGGAGCCATGGCTTTATCTAACTTGGATTTTCTGTTATAATAAAATTATTATAACCTTGGAATATACAAAATGTATGTATGCATATATATTCTAAAAATTAGGAAACAGAAAAATAGTAATAGCACAATATCCTGGACAAGTTAACTCATCACTCAAAGAGAAGTGATAGGGTTAGTTGCCAATACTGTCAGTGTTGTTTATTAAATATATTAGAGAAACTTTCTTATGAATTTTGGATCTAGTTCAAATGTCAACTTTTCTTTCCTTGGCAAACCACTAAATTTCTCTTAACTTTCTATATAGAGAAGTTATTATCTGGAAAGGGGTTTAACTTGATGACTACTGGAACAAGCACCTCGCTGGAGTGCCCTTGGAGTCATGACAGATCTGAATTCAAATCCAGTCTTAAATGCTTAATTATCTCTATGTCCCTGGGCAAATCACTTAACTTCTCTCTGTTTCAGTTTCCTCTGCTATAAAATAAGGATAATAATGATATTAGGCAGTGGAATACCTTCCTCATAGGGTTTTTTTGAGGATCAAATGAAATAATATTTATCAAGCACTGAACACAGTAGCTTACAAGTCACTTAATAAATGCTTGTTTGACTCCAACATCTGGGACACTGTGCTTCTAGACCTTGTTAAGAAATTCGTGTTGACTACTAAGTGCAAGCAGCATCAGGACAGGGGATGCTGTTTTTTCTAGACTTTTTAACATACCCCCCTCCCATGACCAACACAGTCCCTTAAACAGTGTAGGTGCTTAATAAATGCTGGATGAATTGACTTGGGTACTACATACTCAGCCTACCCTATCAAATAAAATGAGTAATAGGTTTATGAATTTTGTGTTTCTACTGTCTGCACCAACTCCACCTTTTCCCTTTCTCCACCCCTAGTTCTCTGTAGTCTGGCATACATGGAAAAACAAAATGATCTTCAAAATTCTCCTAAGGAAGACAAATTTATAGTAAATGCCGGAACAGCAATTTTTTTTAATTCTAAAACTAGGACATCCTTTTGTGCAATAATTTCTGTACTAAAGGGGGGAAGAGATATTTGAAACTTATTTAACTTTATGCCACCCTTTTTTTAACAGTCTGTAAATATAGGCATCAGACTCATGTTTCACATCTTGTATGTGCTTGCTACAATTTGACATTTTTTCCAACCTATTTGGACGCTATTTTATTCCCACTTAAGTAGTGTCCTTGGATTGGCTGCTTACAGCTTAATTCTCCCTGATTCATCTCCCCAATGGTCTGGAAAGTTGAGGGAGTAAAGTTCTGGAGAGACAGTGATGCAATAATGCACGTCTGATTTAGGCAACCAACCAAGAGACCCAGCAACCGAGAGACCACCCTTCCCTACCCTAGCAACACCTCCTTGGCTCCTGGATAGGAGTATCACAAACCTGGCTAATGGCTTTGATCTGTTTTCAGTTTTTAAATGCTCCCAGTTGCCTAGTGGGGAGCTAAGTGACTTTGCTTCAATAGACATTATGTCACCCCTTAGCCCTTATGTAAACAGAATGTCTAACACCTTCAAAACCCAAGCCAAGCAAGTCTAAGGCTAAAACTGACAAGATAAGTGCTTTTCACATCTGCACCTGCAGGAAGAGTCATGTTTACTAACATGTATACTTTATACATTGCACAAATTTGGAAGCAAATTTTTCAGACACAGAACAATTATGACATGATTCTGATGAATGATATCTGATGCTTAATAGCATGTAAAAGTAGGGAAATATTTCTTCTTGCTCAGAATTTCTTCCCACTCTAAAAAGCCAAAGCGTGTGACTCTAATGAAAGCTCTGGGAGGGTAAAACAACTCGTTGTTTGTATGCTCTCACATATCTGCATTAAGTGGTTCCAGGGATGACAACAAAGAAGGCACATTAAAGACAAAGTACCTTGCTTTCAAAGTTTTCAAAGGAAAAATGCACCTACCTACTCTCTAATTAATGTAGCTTTGTGTTTTACTTGTTTAGGATCTTATTTTATTTTATTTTATTTTCAGTAGAGGTCCAGACTTGGTTTGTTGTTGTTGTTTTTTTTTCATCTGTATGGGGAAACTCCTGATGTGGAAACTATTTTCATCCATATATGCAACTATTTTTTGATTTATAGTCTTTGAGAAATGCCTGATACACTGAAAGATTGTAATTTATCCATAACTATGTCATCAGTAAATTTGAACCCAGGTCTTCATGGCTCAAGCATTTACTACACATTTACAACTCCTTGATCTATTTCAACACAGAGCTTATTATAAATAATTTTCTCCAAATACGCACTATCATATTGACTATCATTTTTTAAAATCCTTACTCTGTCTTAGTATCAGTTCTAAGAAAGAAGAATGGCATAGGCTAGGCAATTAAAATTAAGTGACTTGCCTAGGGTCACACAACTAGGAAGTGTCTGGAGCAGATCTGAACCCAGGTCTTCCTGATTCCAGATCTGGCACTCCATTTTCTCTGCTATCTAGCTGCTACTTGATGCCATTATTTTGTTTTATTTTTATTATTTTTATTTTCTTTCTTTCTTTTATTTTAATAACAGATTTCCACATAAGTTTTCCAAAGTTATATGATTCACGTTGTCTCTCTCCCTTCTTTCCTCCTCCCTCCTAAAGTTGACAAGCAATTCAGCCTGGGTTATAAATGTATTACTTGATGCCATTATTTTAAAAGAATATGAACAATTAGAAGAGAATCTAGTTCTTATGGGTATAAAAATAAAATAATAAGTGATATCACCTTTTCTTTGAAGTAAAAAGTCATGAAGGAAAAACTATTCTTATCTTTCCTTATAAAAATCATCCAGCATGGTCTTAGTTCTTGTCTCTGAAAACAAGCTATTACTTAATCTTATAAGACATTTGGAAAAAAGATGCACTGGGAGAAAAAGTTGGGAGTAAAGTGGGGTCTACCTCCTTTGAGGTCTTGGCTGCCTGCCCTAACAAATTTCCAGAATTTAAACTGAAAATACAGCAAAGGATTCTTACGATGTTTTTTTTTAGAAGGATCAAGTCTTTTCCACTTGAACACTGAAAAGAAGAAAGATGACAGGGGCACTGACAAGCTAAAACTACTGTGGATGCTTGATCTAGCTATCAGCAAGGCACAGAGCCATCTGCTTTTACTGCCAGGATGACCTTTCAAATAAATCTGATAATAAGGTGAGGCATGGGGCAAATACAAATTATGACTAAAAGCAGAGTGGATATAATTTTTTTTAAATAGAATATATGTCTGACTCACATACAATGGTGCTCCAACAGAGGAGAATTCCTGCTCAGAAAATGAGCTTCAGCGAATTCAGTTAGCAAGAGTGTCCAAAGTCTGTAAGAATGAGTATCAAAAGCAGCAACTGGGTAATGAAAATGGAAAATTTTACAGCCTCCAATGTGCAGTTGGATCAACTGTTTCACACCCAACTATAGTAGAAGGGGTCAGTGCTTTTAAAGTAACAGATCAGAAGAGGCTGAAAGGATAAAATAAAAATTTTAGATTTGAAAGGGACCATAGATATTATCTACTCCAAGCTCCACATTCTGCAGTTGAGGAAACTGAGGTGTAGAACAATTAAGGGATTTATACAATGTCATTAAATGAGTTAGAAGCAAAATTGTGACTAGATCTTATATTCTAACTCCTGTGCTTTCTGTTAAATCATGTTACATATATTTTGACAGTATTCCTATACCATAATGAAACTATGTTTTAAGCACTTTCATGAAGATGATGTAACATAAAAACCTCCAAGAGGAATACATATCCTGCTCTGCATGTCAAGCTTGAAGGCATTCATAGGATTCACAAAAGCTTCATAGCATTCACAGAAAGGTGACTTTAAACAGAGAAGGAAAGAATGCTATGAGAGTAGTAGATTCAGGTCTGGAAAAGTATGGATTTAATAGTTCCTAACAAGAAGGAGGATATCTCCTCCACCAAAAAAACCAGCATTCACTTACAGTAATGACTGGAAAAGACAAGAGTTAACTCTGAAAAAATCTACATATTTTGATTTTGAACCAAGATTCCAATAAAAATAACTATCAGTTCTTATTTGATATAAGTCCTCTTAAAAGCAGTGACTCTCAATCAGCTATATGTTTCCTGGGACTAGAAAAGAAATTTTAGATTTAGGGAAAACTTGGAAACAATGAAGATTGCTGGCAAAAATTATAAGCATGTGTCCAGGGTCACATTCTGTTCATAATACTGACATCTTCCCAGGATGCCAGATCACTATCAGAGGTAGTAAGAGGATGGTGCTCTGATGAAATTAGAAAGGGACCACCAATTGATTGTCAATGTTTAGTTACCTTCTGTCTTAGAATCAATAGGTTCTGAGGCAGAAGAGCAATAAGGACTAGGCAACTGAGGTTAAGTGACTTGCCCAGAGTTAAATAGCTAGGATGTGTCTGAGGTCATATTTGAACCCCAAATCTCTTGGCTCCAGGTCTGACTCTCTAGCCACTAAGTCAGTTAGTTGCTCCTACCAACTAATTGTGAAAGAGCCCAATTTTCTTAAAAGCAACCAGGGAACAACCCAGTTTCACTCTGAGAATAGTGCAAAACATCTATCCCTTTAACAGAGTACTCCAATGCAATCCTCTCTTAAATGTAGTCATAATTTTCTCCTCTCTTCTTGCTTTTATTGTTATTTTGTTATGTTTATATTCATTCTCAGTTAGTGATATATGTTAAACAAATCTGAGTTTCAAGATTCCATTTATTTGTCATTTGCCCCTGTTTCTGTGAGAAACTTCACTTATGTAAGTGAACAATATATATAGTTAACGCTCAATCCAGCCATATCTCACTAGTGTGGGTCAATTAGAGGGCAGGTTGTCCAAATTAGTGGAAAAGTCAATTTTTAAATTTGCTTAGACTAACAAATTATTGACAGGTGAAGATTTTCTTGTACCACCTTGCAAAGAGTCTATAAGAATCATTTATATGTGCCCAAAAGTAGGTAAAGTATTGGACCTGGAGTCAAGAAGATCTGAATTCAAATCCTAACTCAGACATTAAGTAGCTGTGTAATCCTAGGTAAATCATGACCTCTGCCTACCTCAGTTCCTCAAATGTAAAAGAGAGACAATAATCATACTTATCTCACAAAGTCATTTTAGGTTCAAATGGAATAATATATGTAAAGTACTTTGCAAACCTTACAGTTCTATATAAATGTTAGTTTGTGCTTTTATAAAGAATTTCTTGAACAGTGGACTGGTGAAATAGATGAGGCACTAGACTTGGAATGGGGAAAACCTAAAGTCAAACCTTATCTCACATACTTCCTAGCAATGTGGCCCTATGCAAGTGACTTCTTGTAGTTCAGTTTCTTCTTCTGAAAAATAAGATTGAGTTAAATCTGTGATCCTGTAAATCTCTTAGATAATGTAAATATTTGCCTAGTATTAGTTACCTATCCTGCTAACTTACTTAGTAAATAATTTTCTTATGGAGATCTCAGAGAGAAATCAACCCAAGTTTTATCTAAAATGCTTGACTTCTGATTTATATACTTCCCATTAGGTTATACATGCTATCTTTGGCATTCTTTACTTGAAGAGATCTGAAAGAATCCCTGATATTGTCTCTATTGACAGTAAGATCTTTATTTGACTTCTCTTAACTTATAAGTTAAGGTTTCCAAAGTCCATTCTCATAGCAATTCTCTAAAGTAGCCTATATATGTATGAGTTTTACATGTGTATGTATATATGTATATATACACATATATAATATGCATATTATATATATATATATCACATAGAAGGCAACTAAAGTTCAGAACAGGTTGAGTGACTCAACTAATGGTCAACACTTGAATCCAGATCCAATGTTTATTTTTTTCTCCTCTAATTTACCATGTTATGTAAGTCCATTTGACTTTTTAGAAAGCCCACTGAAAATATTCATGTCCTGCGATGCCCCTGCCACAAAATTCTAATAGTTTTACAAAGTCAGAATTCCTATAATTCTTGTCCATTCTTTAGCTTTTCTTTTTATTCTGCTCCCTGAAATCCTGCAGAGCATGGATCAAGTAGGGCACAGGCTAGAGAGAAATTTAATCACTCATATCTCTGCCTGACTGATTGTCTAGGTACTATGGTGACAGACACTTCAGAGAAAGTATGTAGAGGAAAAGAGATTTTAAAATTCCTAGACTGTAAAAACCCAAGGAAACTTCTGATGGATTTGGTGTCAGCACACAGAAACACAGGACACAAACATACACATGTAAATTAAAAATTACATATTTATACACCAACAAGACATCAAGTATTATAGATTTTTTAAAATTTCAAATATTAAAAATGGTACTTTGCTCCCCAAATTACACGTTATATTTTAAAATCTTTTATGGTTTCTTTCCAATTAAATGTTATAGATTCTCTCACTATCTACTGCTACCTGAGTGTCCTTTCATTAAAAATACTAAAAGAAAATTATTAAAAAATAGAAATCCTTAGCTTTACTGGCAAAATTTTTGAACAACAAAAAATAGTATCTTCTTAGAATATAGATGTGAAGAAAGGCCTCTGACCCAGTCATTGAGAATACTCATATAAGCTTCACAGAAAGAAAGAGAGTGAAAAACATTCAACTCTAGAGATTAAGAAAAACGATTTCCAAGATCTCTTTCTTTCCTGAACAGGACAGCTCAGGCCATTAAGACCAAGTTAGTTCATGCTTTGCTGATACACAAACCAGCATTTTTTTTAAATGTTCATGTACAGGAAACTAACAAGACTGCAAATACAGGAACAACAATCAACAAAGGCAGATGTTTAAGGCTAGAAGTCACATTCTGAACAAGGTGAAAAGGGTAAATGGTAGCTACAGGAAAGTCATCATAATGAACACAGCAGTTATTAAAGTTCATTTGTTGGGGGAGTGGTAGGGGAGTTTCACTGAGCAACTGCTTAGCAAAGCTTAATCTGTGCCACAGCTTTATGCCTGACATAGCTGACTGATGATGCAAAAAACAATAGGAATGTAAAGTCAGTGTTCTGGGACACAAAATATTGCAGTCTTCAGACAATCTCAACATATCTAACAGAATCCACAGTCAAGGACTTATTCCTATGAAACAGAGTCAAGACTATCCTACGCTAAAAAAGAATAGCATTCTGAAAAAATGGATTAAGCAAAGTCCTGCACTCAGCCAGCAGTATCTACATTTTCAATAATAGGAGCATAGGGACATAATAAAAAAAATTGCCTGATGTAATTTAGATATTGGCTCTACCATATTCCAAATCTATTTAATAAAAGGTGGTGGAAGGGAAAGAAGAGATTCCACACTCACAGTATGGCAGATTAAATCTTATTTCAGACAAAGTATTACATATACTTCACTTTTGGGGGGAGGAATTTATTTGGAACAATAATGCAAAGTATAAAACAGCTATTTAGCTATCTACCCACAAAGATATATGTACTCATGCAAATGTGTATATGTATATTTAAAGACAGAGAAACTGTGATATAGGAAAAAGAGCTTTGACCATAAAAGGGAAAGCCTCATGAAATCCTAGGGGGGAAAAACCTAGCAAGGGGCAAGTAGATGGCTCCATGGATAGAGCACCAGAGTCCTTTGCAAGACTGCATAGATTTAAATGGTTTCATAATAATAGAATGCGTATATTATAATCCAGGCCTATCATAATGTAGCAGAGCCAAACTATAATGAAGACAACCTCAAAAACACAGATGTGTTTGGAAAGGGATGGAGAGTGAAGAAAAGCTTGTCTAGGAGCCTTAAACCTCAATCAGTCAGAAAATGATTACTACTTAGACGCAACAGGGTGCCAATAAAAAATGAGCACTTGAGAAAGTGGCTCTAACTTCCATATTCGTGGTGGAAGCTTTTAGGACTCATGTTGAAACCTTTGCAACAACAATTTAGCCTTTTCTTTTCTTTAACTATCCCCTCCCTATAATGCTGTGGGCCATGAAAACTAATAAACAGGGAATTATCAAGAATGGATATGTATAGGGCATTTTCCTTGTCCTCACCCAACTCAGCATATGAGAGATTATTTTGGGAGGAGGGGATAGAGAAAGTCAATATTGTGTAGAAGATAGAGTTGGTGTTATTATGATCAAGATTATACTGTTTCAATTCTCTGAATGACTATAATATAAATATTTATTTCTCTAGAATTGCCCCCTACAGCACAATTTGTCTAGCATTGGGTGAGGTATAAAATGTGATACCCTTTAGGGATTGGAATTTGACTACTTTCTGCCTTGATGTCTTATTTTGTTATTATCTGGTTATTTTGTTATTATCTAGTATCTTTTGGCTTCAATATATTGTTTACTTCCTCTTCTAAGCCCTACAGAGGCAACAAGATATTACTATGGATAGAATCCTGGACCTGGACTCAGAAAGACCTGAGTTCAAATTCAGTTTCAGATATTTATTAGTTATGTAACTCTTGACGAGTGATTTAATCACTATTAGCTCAGTTTCCTCACCTGTAAAATGAGGATAATAATCATATCTATCTGCCAAGATTATTGAGGATAAAATGAGATATTTGTAAAGAGCTTTGCAAACCTCAAAGCACTGCAAATATTCTAGTTGTTCTCATCCGTTTGTTGTTTTTATTATCATAATTATTGTCATCATTATAATTACTATTTCACTTATGCATTAAAAATGGCATGAGGATAGATTCTTGACACCCTAAACCAGTGGTCGGCAACGTATGTCTCTCGAGCCATATCTGGCTCTTTTGAGGGCCAGATATGGCTCTTTCTGCAGGAGCCATAAAGTCAATTTTTTTTCAGGCGCTGTTACAGGAGCGCACACTGTTACAGGAGCGCACTGTGAGCACTGTACCACTCTCACGAAATTACATTTTAAAAAATATGGCGTTTATGGCTCTCACGGCCAAAAAGGTTGCTGACCCCTGGCCTAAACCAATCTTCATAGATTCCCCAAGAAGGTAATAATAGAAGAAGAGAGGATGGTAAAGAGGTATCCTCTTCAAAAATGCATTTCTCAATACTTTAACAAGCTAGAGGGCAGAGGGATACTCCAAGGAGGCATTGTGTCTTAGGTGATTTTTCAGATTATGGCCCTAAGCAAACACTCTTTGTACCCTCAGAGCTCATCCCAATGCCTAGAATATAATTTAATAAGTGTTTGTTCATTGACTGGCTAGAGGACTGGGAATGGCATGGAGTCCCTATAGCCACAGCTAATCTCTGACTTATTCCATACCCATTTAGTCACTGTCCTTCCAAACTATTTTATACCCTGGGTTACCTCACTACCCTCACTGGCCTGGTTAGAACCAAGGGTTCTTAGCCTTGTGTCCTTGAACCTGGTTTTAAAAAAAAACATTCTGACAACTATTTTTCCTTATATTTCATTTCCTTTGTAAACCTGAGTATTTCATTTCATTCATATAAAAATATGATTCAGTGGACTTCAACAAACTGCCAAAGAAGGTGGGGGGGACACCATGACACACAAAAAATTAAGAACCCCTGGACTAGATGGACACATAAACATAAATGTTTGGTACTTAAAAGTTCTCTAGAAATTATTTTATGATATCAGAAGTGCCTTAAATACTTCACAAATTAAGCTACCAGAAACTCACTGAAGCTATCTGCCAATTATAGCAAATGTATTTTCTCCTAATATAATGTTTTCTTTGTTCCAGACCCACTGATAAACTTTTTTGATAGCCATTTTCCTTCTGCTCCTTTCCCATGATTTTCCTTAATATGTGAGCTATATTGGGTCTAGATCTGTGATTTCATTAATATAGAGAACTACCAAATGAGGAAACTCCTCTACCAGCATAAGAGAGCACCTTCTCTGTTTTCTCCTTTTATAGGGTTTAAGTTCTATTAGAGTTGCCTAGAGCATTTAGGGATGATGTTTCTTGCCCAGGATCATACAATCAGGATGTATAAGAGAGAGCAGAATCAAAGTAAGTCTGATTTCTAAACCAGTTCCATTACTCTACTTTTCAAGAGAACAGTAAGAAAATAATGCCTGAAAAAATGAATTTACATGATGAGTTCCATGATAGAAATCTTTGCGGAGAAATAAATACCTAAGTTGTTGCATCTATATAAATATAATTTTCCATATGGAAATAAGCATTTAACTCAGACATGTTCTGACTTGGGTTTAAATCTTGCCTTTGATGCTCACTTTCTTTGTGACTTCATGCAAGTCACTTACCTTCCCTGGGCCTCAGTTTTTTCATCTGTAAAATAATAAAGGTTATACTAGGTGGTCTCTAGTTCCCTTCTAGTTCTAACTCTACCTCTATAATCTGGTAATCAGAGTTCCAACATATGTGGAAAATGCTTATGGGATAGTGTTTGAGGAGCAGGTTTATAGAGGAGCATAAGAAAACAGGTAGGTACTCTATCAAAGGTTGATGGCACTATTTTTAAAAACTGATTCTATACTTCAAAATTAGTGACTTTCCTTTTCCTTGATAAAAATTATGTCAGTATTATAAGTATAAAGGGTTGATTCCCCATTGTAAGAAGTGAAAAGAAATGTTTTCACATTCACAAAGAAGAAAAACATAAAAGAGATTGATCAAGAGATCCTCTTAAGTTATTCTTATGTTTATTGACTATGATCAAGGTTCTTTGGGGATTTAAAATGGAACAGAGAAAGAGAGAGAGAAAAAGTTTCCCTTGAGGAAGAGAAACAAAGATGTTTGAAAAGGAATTAATTGATCTGCAAGAATAAAAGAGAATTACAGCTACAAAGAAATTTCCCAGAAGTAGAAATTTCTTTTCAATAAAAACTTAAGCCCTTGAAATATATAACCCATTGTGCTAGATCTTGGAGGTCTAATAACAAAATCAAAACAGTCTTTGCCTTCTAGAAGCTTATGCACTATTGGAAGAGGTGCTTTCTTCTATAAAAAAAGGTGATACCATTGTCTCAAAACAACAAGGTTGCTATCTGGAGAGGTTATAAATCTATGGGGAGATCAGTTCAGGTTTTGGGAGGTAGACATAGCAGCTGTTCACACATACTGTGACCCTAGAAACATCCAATGTTTGTAACATTGAATAATGCCTATATGAGTTTCTATTCCCTCCCCAAAGATGAGATTTTTCTTATCTTTCAGTGTTGGTCATCCCTGATATCTAGAATTATTTCTCTGCCCATTCTCAAGTGGCCTCATAGTTTGTAGAATATTTATCAAAGTCTTATCCTCTGTCTTAGAATCCATTCTAAGTATCAGTTGCAAGGCAGAAGAACAGCAAGGGCTAGGCAATTTGTGGTTAAGAGACTTGCCTAGGGTCACAGAGCTCAGGAATATCTGAGGTCACATTTGAACCCAGAGCCTCCTACCTCTATGCCTGGCTCTCTATTTACTAAGCCACCTAACTGCTCTTGTCCAGTACTTTTAGATGAGGAGTTCTTACCTTTTATGTCAGGGACCTCTCTAATGATATGACAAAACTTATGGACTTCTCAGAATGATGTTTTTAAATGCATAAAATGTATAAGATTACAAAAGAAACCAAGATTAGTCAAAGTAATGATGTAGTGGACCTCCTGAAAGAGTCCTTGGACTTCAAGTTAAGAACCCCTGTTTTAAGAACTCATTAGTCATCTTGTCTTCTCACTCTCTTGTCTACAATTCATCCTCCACATGGCTGCTAAATTGATATTCCTAAAATATTCCCCCAATCTCTACCTTAAGACAATGTAATGATTTCTTACCTCTAAGTTAAAATACAAACTCCTCTGTTTGGCTCATAATTCACAATCTGGTTCTAGTCTGTTTTCAATCTTAAAATCCTTTTCTTCCTCACTTACTCTACATCCTAGTTCCAGGTAAACTGACCTGATTAATGTTGCCATATATGACAATCCAATGCCCATCTCTTACCCTTACATGGGCATCTCCTATGCTTGAAATTAATTCCCTCCTCACCTCTTAGAATCTCCATCTTCCTTTAAAATTCATTTCAAGTGCCACTTTCTCAAGGAAACCTATGTTGATCCTTCTCCATTCTTATTAGTGTCTTCCCTCTGAAATAACTTTGTATGTATGTGTGTGTAGACATTCACACACACACACATATAAATATAATTCAGTTTTCAATAGGCATATTGTTTTCTCCTAAAATAATATAAGCTCCTTGAAGTCCAGGACATTCATTTTTGTCTTTATATCTCAAGCACCTATCACAATATTGAGCACATAGTGGACCTTAATATTTATTAAAATGAATTCAGAGGCAAGAGAATCCTTCCTTTTTTAAGGCCATACCTACTCTGCAAGGGGTTAGCACTTGAATTGGAGGAGATGACAGTGACTCAGCAAATCTTAAAGGGATTTTTCCCTATTACATTTTCATTCTTAAAAGGACAACCAAAGGAAGCACCTTCTGTGATCTGAACAATGCTATCTGCTTGCCCTTTGATCTTAGTTTAAGAACATTGTGTACATCTATTGGTTTTTTTTTTTAAATGCCACTGACTTTTTCACTTTTTTTTTTTTTGGGAGAGTAGAAAGTATTTAGGAAAATGTTTCACCTCCCATTTTAAATTGCATTCTCATGAGCAAATACTCCATTTTAGCAATAAGGAACATAAGTTTAATTTTATTCACTGTGCCTGGGCCTGGAATGTACTCTCTCCTCACCTTTTTTTCTTAGAATATCTAACCTCCTTCAGAACTCAAGTCACCTCTTCTATGAAGGCTTTCCTAATCCCTTCAACTGCTATTGCCTCTGTCTCCTCTCTGATGCTCCCAATGCCACCGCTCATCACCTTATATTCTTTTATCTTTATTTGTATACATGTTGTCTCTCCACATAGAATATAAGCTCCTTTAAGGTAAGAACTATTTCATTCTTGTCTACCTCTATTCCTCACACATACTATGTCAGTAATAAATGCTTGTTCATGGATTGATTATGACTAAATTGATTGATTATGACCATGATTGATAATGACCAAATTTCCCTAAATCAAAGCAATTTAGATGAAAAGGTGGTAATTCTGATGTTTAAATCAAAGCAATTTAGATGAAAAGGTGGGAATTCTGATGCTTAAAAGGGAAAACCTGGACAAAAATTGTGGTTGGCTATAAACTTGAATAGTGAAAATTCTGATTCAGTTTTTCTTGTACTTCATATTTCCCAAGAGTGATTATGTCCAGAAAATCGTCTGTATGTGTAGTACAATAAGTTTCTTATTGATTTTCCTGAGATAGAAAACACATTGACTTTCTCAGTTTTTTGTTACTATCTTTCCATATACATTAACATTTGATTAATTCAAATTAAGGAAATGGAAGGACAGTTCAAATGAATAATTCCTGAATTGCAGAATTTTTTCATTTCATTTCTTTTGTGTGCTTTTTATTCACTGAAATCCTATTTAGATGTCTTATAATGAAGTGTGATGGTTACTCCTGATGGTATACCAGTAGAGCACAAAATCTATATTAGTTTCCACAAAATTTGGAAAAGTTTAAAGTATCTAATCTAAACCAATCTAATTCAATTCAATCCTTCAATCTCTTATTTACAAGGTACTATACTAAGTGTTGAGGATATAAAGACAAAATGAGAAATACTGCCTGCCTTTGAGAAAAATATATACTTCTGAGTTTTGAAACAAATAATTGTCAGAAGACAAGTCTAACATGATCAGGATGAGCTCATTACCAGGAAATAAACCACAGAGTGATATATTTATTTTAACCCTTACCTTCTGTCCTAGAATGAATACTGTGTATTGGTTCTAAGGCAGAAGAGCAGTAAGGGCTAGTCAATGGGGGTCAAGTGACTTGCCCAGGGTCACATACCTAGGAAGTATCTGAAGCCAGATTTGAACCCAGGACCTCCTATCTCTGGCTCTGACTCTCAGTCTACTGAGCCACCCAGCTGCCCCCCAGAGTGGTAATTTTTTGTATATAATTATTATACAAAATTCATAAAATCATCTGTTAAATCATAGAGTGGTTGTTATCTCCATGGGTGAGAATACCACATTAATAAAAATGTAAATGTTTTACAGTAAGTTGAGGAAAGTGTATACATATATAATAAACTGAGATATAGGTACTAATAAGTAAAAATTATTTATATAATAAATAAAAATATTAACTGACATATAATAATATGATATGAACATATATCCATCAAAAAGCATCCATTAAGTACCTACTATATGCCAAGCATAGTGCAAAGTCCTAAAGCTGTGTTGACAAACCTATGGCACCTGAGCCAGAGAGTGTGGGAGGGGGTTTCTCTCTTCCCCCTCTCCACAAATGCCTGAGGACATTTTTCACATGATTTGCCCCTCAGCCCAGCAGCCCAGTGGAGAACTTCCTTCCTCACTTGTCTGGGGTAAGACATGGGGCTCACATGTGGCATGAGGGTTGCAGTTTGGGCACTTGGTCTCTAAAAGGCTCATCATCATGGTCCTAAAGTTTCTGGGTCCTGAATTTCTTCATTTACTTAGAAATTTTTACTCGGTAAAAATAGAAAATCTCATGAATCTTATCAAAAATTTACCTCAATAATATATGAAATGATCATTTTACTATAACACTAGACTGGCATTTGCTTGTACTTTGATAAGGTCAACTAAAAAAACCCATAGAGAGCAAAAGACATGCTGTTTTCCCTATTAAGAATGAATCCTAGAAATTACAAAGACTGGAAGGCAGGTTATTTGGCCTGCCAAAAGGATTCCAAGCATCAGAAAACAAATGGAAAACAGTACTGATTGAATTCATGCTCGCGTTCATGCAAGTATGCATGGACATACACCTTATACAGACACATCAGTAGCAATAGCAGACAACATCAGAGGCCAAGTTGCTATAAATGCATAAATCATTATAAATGTTCCTTCTGTTCTTTCATGAAGAATATGAAACAATCAACATAAACAATAAACTGACTTTAATGAGGGGTAGTTGAGATGTGAGAGAAAGTTTCTCTTGTTGATTCATACTTCCTGATGGTCCCCCTAGATGAAAGGCCTCAGTGTTACTTAAATGTATTTCATGAGTAAATCTTTTGTTTTACATTAAATTCATGTTTACAACTAAGTAACCACTTTCCTTTGTGTTTCTCCTTCTCTAGTGCCTGGTACATAGTATATACTTAATAAATGCTTGTTGACTCACTCATTAATAAAATACTTAACCCAATGAGTTCTAAACGTGTGCTAAAGGCAACATTATTGGACTTGATTTTCCTGTGGTTTTGATGAGAGATAATCATTTAACTACAGCTATCATACCACTGACATAGATTAGGAAATCAGAAAAATGCTCCCCAGATCCTTATTCTGATTCTGATTATACAATTGATAAAAATCATAATAACAAATAACTGGTAGCATCTATATAACACTTTAAAGTTTGCAAAGCACTTTAAAAGTCATCTCATTAGATCCACACAACTCTAGGAGGTAGAGATGTGCTTTTCAGATTTGCTCAGGGTTACACAGCTGGTAACTGAAATAGAATTTGACTCTAAGTTTTCCTGATGCAAATCTAGCACTCCATGCACTGCAACTCTTCTGCTGCCTCTACTATCTTTCCTATACTAACATCTTAAGATTAGAGGTTTAAAATTGGAAGGGACCTCAGAGATTACTTAATCCAGTCTTTTCTTTTTAATAATCAGGAAACTGAAGCTTGGGGGAGTAGCATGATTTCCTTAAAGTCACATAGGTAATAAGGGCATAAAGCTAGAATTTGAATTGAGCTCCTATGACTTCAAATCCAGCATTCTTCCTACTGAACCATTGTAGCCTTCCTTCTTTGTGTCCATGAGGACCAGAGTTAACTACTTTACCTCACAGAATAAAATCCTTTTTCAGCACTTTGAGAATCTATGACTTCATCAGTTTGGGGACCCCTACCACCACTATATATCATTCGATCTTAATGGATTGCTATGACTGAAAAAAAATACTACTTTGTGCATAGTCATCTGGTGATTTTTCCTTTGAACTTAATAAATACACTTTTCAAAACCAGGTCCCTCTTAGAAATTTCCCCAGCTTCAGAGGATTTACCAACCTAATACTCTGCTAACAGAATATAGATCACCTCTGTGCCACAAGTAAAGTTTTATTGGAGACCCTTATCATCATTCCCAAATTAAAGCTGATTTCCAAAGCTTGGTTGAAAACTAGAATAGAAGTTAAAGACCTGTATTATATTTGTCAATAAGCGAATCTATTCTTTCTCCATGTGTAGGATAAAAGGAATGTCTAGTGGCTTGATTTGAAGGGTCCTAGTCAGTACTCTCTACCTAAACATCTCCTTCTTGTGCCCTATAGATCTGTCATCATATCTTTAATGCCTAGCCTCAAAGATTAAGATTCATTCCTCTGAATTTTTTAAAGTCCTTACTGAAACTGCAACTATTTCTGTAAGTAGCAGCCTTAGCAGATAGCAAAAACAACTTCACCAGTGTGACAACAGGTCCCTGAAAAAAACAGAAGAGAGGAGCCAACTTTGTGATCAAATTACCTTGTCTCTAACTATCTGCACACATGATAGAACCCCAGCAGAATGCAAAGTGTTGATAGTTGACAGTTTCTATTATTTCCTTTTATTGCCTTTGTATCCCTAGTTCCTATAACAGGATCTGGCCCTCAGTATACACTAAATAAATGTTTGTTATTGAACCTGAGGTAAGAGGCTGTGGAAAATCATAAAAGAACCTAAAAATAAAAGGATTCATTCACTTTAGAATTTTGTCTAGGTGTAGCCTACTCTGAGTCTATAGTATAGCCGTGTATAAGAACAGAGAACAGTTTTTACTTAAGGCAGTTTCTACATAGTCCTTGGATGAACATCATTGGGACAACCTACTGACCACATATCCTCAGAAATTTTGGTTTTATTAGTATCATTATTGACAAAGAGGGAATCTAGGCCTTTCTCCATGCTAGCAGGGAATGAGAGTATTCTTTCCCACTCCCCCCAAAGCAACTGGACAATTTTCCCAGTGACCTGTGGATTAATTTGTGCTTTTTGGATGTGCCCAGTGTGGAAGGGGGTGTTAAGTAATGGAGAGGAAGCAGGGGAGGCAAGACAAGGAACAGCATTGGCCTGATGCCCCTGGAACCATTGCTTAGTGGCCTGGAATCATGAGAACTTGTCCAGCCTGCTTCATGGAGGTAGTCCAACCCTGGTTTTGGCTGCCATCATTTGTGAAAATTCCTGCCCAATCAAAATCCCTGGATACAAAAGTTGCAAGGCAGACCCTAAAATATTCCACATTGGCAGGGTTAGCAGGCTCTGAAGCTGCACCTGCTATGAGATTTTATTTTGTAAGCGATTAAGAAAGCATTCTACCTTGCGGTTCCTGGATCCACCTTCCTCTCCCTACTCCCTCAAAAAACAACAGCAGCAGCAAAAGCAACCTGAAGACATGTTTGTGAATCACTTCTAGATTTATTTGTGAAGAACAAGCTATTTTACTTAAGAAGTGCTGCAAGTCAGCAATGCCTCCAAAATGGCTATTTTTGAAGAGGTGGCTTTTCTGTGTAGTATTTGAGGAAGGTATTTATCCCTATAGTATTTAGTATACCTACCAAAACTTGGAACCTAGAAGACATCAATTCTACCAAATTACTAAAAAAATATCTGAACACTAGACTCAGGAGACTCTGGAGTCACTATGAACAATTTCTCTTGAAGTGATTGCACCAAACAACACTGACAAAATAGCATTCTGCAATGGAGGGGAAAAGGGGGAAAGATATGAATGAGTCAGTGGCATATATTAGGAATATTCATTCATTGGGGGGGAACGATCTTATATTCATTTATAGATGAGGAAACATTAAGTGAAAAGTTAAGTGTTCTATCCCAGTTTGCAGAATAAATGAGTAGACCTAGATCTGGAACCTCATTTTCTTCTTTTTTTACTGTGATATTTCTGAAGAACTCCTCAATTTCTTCCCAACTTTTTTTTCCTTTTCATTTTTAGGAATGAGTTGGATGCAGCAAATATTTATTTCAGAGTTATAGCTAAAAATATGCAAGAGGAAAGCATTATATATGAATGCTACCACATAATTCCCCTACACTCCCTAACAGCAGAAGACCCATTCAGTACTGTTATCCTACAGAAGTATTCCCAACGGTTCTCAACAAAGTTTCAACTTATATCCATCCTCCCCTGCTTTTGTTAAGTAGTCCAAACTTCATATTTGAAAATTTAATTCTAAAGGAGTTAAAGAGCCATTGGTAAGCTTGGAAGGCAACAAAATAATTAAATGTTAGAAGCTGCCCAAATTTTCTTCCTATGGATTTAGTAAATTCCAGGTTTTGTATTTCTCCATGAGTAGGTTTTGCCTCTTCCCAAGAACAAGAATGACAAACAAATGAGAAAGGCACTCAATACCCTGATTGAGAGGAGCACCAAGATGCTCTCCTTTAAACAAGATCAGGAATTTCTAAGTATTAGGAATTAACTCAACCTCTTAGCCATCAAGGAAAAAGGGGAGTTGATGGAGAGGAAAAAAGATCTCCAGAAGTTAGCTTAACTGTGTCTTTCCCTTCCCCACAGCAACCTATAACCAAAAGTACACAACTATCGGGCTGCTCCCTGTCCTCTGGAGAGTATGCACACCTAGGGCAGTCTGGAAAGGACAGGTGACAGTCTAGCCAAAACACCTGACTAACTGTGCCAGCTCCCAAGACATGTCTATAAGAAAGCAATGGAAAGCCTAGATTTAGAGACCAGAGCTGGTCCATAAGATCATCCATCTAATCCCCTCATTTTACAGAGTATAAAAATTAGGACCCGAGAGAGAAAGTGATTTGTCCAATTCATACAGCTAGAGTAGCAGAGCTGGAAATAGAAGCGACGTATCCTGACCATTAGATAAGTGGTTTTTTCCTTGAACTCACCCTCAGTCAATCTAGGAGCTTAACCCCCTTTGTAGTTTTACTCCCCAGCTACCTGGGGACAGGGAATAAAAGCTATCTGTTTATCTATTGAATATAGATCCTTACCCAGGTTTACGAAGCTCATGACCATGTCAGCATCGTTGAGAAAGGCGCTATCCTGCGCGCTGGTTAGCGGGGACGCTCCGCCGCTGCCACCAGGACCCGGGGCAAGGAGACTTTTGCGATGTAGGGCATGCGCCGCTGCGCTCGGAGCCAGGGGCCGGCTGGCCGGCAGCCGCTGCTGGGACCAGCCCCTCCGGTCGCCCCCTCCTTGGGGCGGAGGCTTTTGCTTCTCCTCCTCCTCTCCCCTCTCTTCGCCCTCGTCTGCGGACAGGGCATTGTACAGATCCAGCATGAAGAGCGGAGCGGACTTCAGTCTCCCTGGAGGTGGTGGGGGCAGCGGAGATGGTAGCGCCCCGCGATGCTCGGGCTGCAGAGGTGGTGGCTGCTGTTGCTGCTGTAATCCATGGAGAGGCCGGGGTCGGTGAGGCAGCCCCAGCACGGACAAAATCTCCTTCTGCATCTCCCGTTTTTCATGTGTCTTGAGCCTCCGGTAGAGGAAACCAGAGGAGGGGGAAGAAGAGGACGGCGGCTGCGGGGTCGGAGGCTGCAGTGGTTCTTGCAGCTCTCCGGGGCTATTGCTCTTCCCGCTGCTGTTCCCAAGCAGCGCCCCTCCGGTGGCGGCAGCGGCAGCGGCGGGCAGGAGGGGCAGCACTGGCGGGGGGCAGCAGCAGCCGCACAAGAGCCCCCACCACCAGCATAGCCACTGCACTCTCCACCCCAGCAGCAGCATCCCCCGCCTGCCCGCCCGGGGCCCCCCTTGCCGGGCTGCTCCCGCTGGCCCCCCGTTGGACTCCCACTTGGGAAATGGAACTGAGAAGGACGAGGAGGAGGAGGAGGAGGAGGAGGAGGAGGAAAAAGTGGAAGAGGAGGAGGAGGGGGGAGCCGCTCGTGACACTTTCTGTGATTATCCCCCCTCCACCCTCCCCCCTGCTACCGACTCTCTTCCCCTTCCTGGACCTCAGTCTTTATCTCGCATGGTCCTCCTAGGCTCCCCCAGTTGCCCAGGTTGGAGGGGTTGAGGAGAAAAGGAGCAGAATGAGGAACGGTCGAGGGGGAAGATCCAAAAAAAAACTTGAGCGAAAGTACAAAGAGATTGTTGCAAGTTCCAGGTAAGTCGTTTCTAGTCCAATGTTGCACCTGAGCCCGGCTCCCTCCGGCCCTTTGAAGGCTACTGTGGTGTCACCGTCGACCCCCTTGCCAGCCCAGGGCACACACACAAACACGTCCACGTGCGTTTGCCCCGTTTGGCCTTCCAGGGTGCGCGCTGGTAAGTCTACCTGTCTGCTTGTCTGTCCATACGTCTCTCACTGTGGGGCGGGATGTACGAAGGGATCAGTCTAGAGGCGAGGAGCTGCTCACGAGAGCGGGGAAGCACCCCGCATCCTGGACACGAGACCCCACATCAAAAAGGGCAGCGATAGAGGTACTGCAGCGCACTCTGGATTGAGCTTCGGGACTTGTTTTTAAAAAAAAAAAAAAAAAGAAAGAAAGAAAGAAAGAAAGAAAGAAAGAGACTGAAAGGGGAAGAGTCAAGTTTTCTCCAGAAGAGTAAACTTTTTTTTTCTTTGACAAATTCCCTTCCCCTGGCCTTCCCACCACTGTCGCTCCCCACTAAGTAATCTCTGCACTCCGTTGATGAAGTCCCCGAGTGAAGCCAGCAAGGTTCTTGTTTTCCGTTCCGTTCTCAGGGAGCTGCGCTGAAATCCCCACACGTAAAAAGTGTGGGAGAGAAGAGAGTAGAAGCTTGTGTCGTGGGAAGAAAAGTCATCGATATTTCCCCGTCTGTTAGCGCGTCTCCTAAACTCGCCTCCTCTTTGCCCACTACGCACAGCATTGACTCTCAGATGCGAGCCTCTCACAGGTACCACACTCCAGTCCCTAGAACGCCCCGCCTTCCTTGATGATCGACAAGAACGGCAACCAATGGAAAGAGCCAACTGCCCTATATTTAAATAGGCGCTCCTCCTCGTCTCCTCTCCCACAATAGAGGCGTTGCCTCCGTCGCTCAACTAGCTCTGTGACTGCAAACTTATAAGCGGCATTCTTAAGACCCGCAAGGTACCCCAGAGGGAGAGATTTTCTAGAGGACTTTCTTGTTTGTAGAAATTATCTGAGCACCCTCCTCACCCTGTGTTGTTGTCCTACCTCGAAACTGCTTGGTTTCGAGACAAGTTAAAAAGTATGAACTCATGAACAAGGCAGGAAAACCATGTAAGTTATGTATCAGATATTATTGTAGGAAGAGCAGAAGGGGGTGGATTTCTTTTTTGGTGCTTCTCCTGGTTTCTCTTTTTTGATGTAAACTAGGCGTTTAGCTGACACGTGGCTTTTAAAAGACAGCTGGAAATGAAGACACACCCTCTGAGGAAGCTGTTTACAGACTTGTTACAGAAAAGGATAAATGTAAACCAGACCCTGATCTCCTGCATTTGGGGCCTATTGTTTTGGTTTTGCTTTTCATTGGGCTTTCCCTGCTCCCCTTACTGTCAAGGAACCAGGGAGAAAGCTACCTTGGCCCTTTAGATCGTTACCACTATGAAGGACTTGATAGAGTTGGATTGTTTTGTTTTGTTTTGTTTTTTACATAATTCTTTAGTTTAAGAGCTTCCTGTCTGCCAACTGTTTACATTAATTGAAAATGCATTGAATAGGGGAGCTCAGTTGTCCCCCCTGTAATTACTAAGAGAAATGTTGTAATTTTATCATTACATATCATTCCTATATATAATTCAGCTCTCAATTCAACAAATATTAAATTAAATGCCTATGCTATCTAACGTGCTGTGATGGTGATACAAAGAGAGAGATAACAGACATAAGAAAAAGCTAGCACAAAAATTAAAAACAAAAAGATCCATACTCAAAGTACTAACAATCTGGTCAATAGTAATCTTCAAAATTAGTACTCTATTTAATACAACAAGAATATGTGATTTCACCCAGTGGAATTGCTTTTGGGCTGGGGGAGGAGGGGGGAAGAGGGTAGGAAAAGATCATGAATCATGGAAACATGGAAAAATATTTTTAAATAAACAAATAAAACTTTAAATAAAAAAAGAATATGTGATTTCATCAGTGTATATACTACTTATTCCAATGCCCATAACAATACTTCTATGCCTAAGTAGATTAATTTCAAGAATTGGTATATTAGAAAATCCTTGTCATCTTAAGACAATTGTCAAACAAACCTGAAACTTTTCCAACTTGGTAAGAGCTCATTGGGAAGTCATCCTAGTCTATTCCCCTAATTTTATAGATGATAAAACTGAAGCACACAAATAGTAAGTGACTTGACCAAGGTCACACAGCTAGGAATTATTTGAGGCAGAATTCAAAACTAGCTATTCCTGATTCCAAGATGAACATTCTACCATACAGCCATGCAATTGTCATTCGGTTATATCCAATACTTCATGACTACATTTGGGGTTTTCTTGGCAAAGATATTTTGCAATTTCCTTCTCCAGCTCATTTTACAGATGAAGAACTGAGACAAGTAGGGTTAAGTGACTTACCGGAGGTCATTATTGCTAGTTAGTGTCTAAGGCCAGATTTGATCTCAGGAAGACCTGACTCCAGAGCTGGCACACTGTCCACTGTATCACCCACAGCCTTGGAGAACTCAGGCTTTCTGTACTACAATGCAGCCTTGGGGTAGGACATTAATGTGTTTTTTAAAAAGAATTATAATCCATTTTGGGAGAGATGCTTACACTTTTTCTCATATGGGAAATCAATATCATAGTGAAGTCAAAAATGGTATCCATATACAAGTAGGTTCCTATTTCTTCTTGAACCTTAAGACAATTAAACATAATCATATCAATAACATAATGATGAGGGGAAGTGTGGTTTAATGGAAAGTGTGTTGGGTCCAGAGTTAGGAAACTTGAGTTTGAATCTATGACTATGTGACCAAGGGCAAGTCACTTAGCTACAGTTTCCTTATCTGTAAAATGGGGCTACTAGTATTTATATTATATACCTTAAATAATAAAGTAAATTAAGTCCTTTGCAAGTTTTATAATGCTAAACTACCAAGCCTAGAATCTTACTCTCTAAAAGATGTCAGAACAAAGCACTCCAAAAGCAGAAAAAATTTCAGCTGTTTATATCTGGGTTACAATTACATTCCCAATTAAAGTGGAATGGGTAAATAAAACCAACTCAAAAATCTACTTGTATTGCTGCACACTCCATCTATAGGCATATTTTCTTAAATCACAATGATCACACTTTTTAAAAAATCACTCTAGGTACCTGAATTTTTTAGTGTTTAGCCATGACCACTTAAGTTTGGCAATATGGGCACAGTCTTGTTTCAAGTTGTCTAAGGAATATTGAGTTGTCATCCTGGTATAACTCTCTACTCCTTTGGCCCAAAATTCTCTATCATATCATGATTTTTTCCTCTAGCCAAAATCTTATTAAGATTTTTTTAAAACCTTGTCTTCTGTCTTGGAATCAATACTTTGTATTGATTCTAAGGCAGAAGAGCAGTAAGGGCTAGGCAATGGGGGTTAAGTGACTTGCCCAGGGTCACACAGCTAGGAAGTGTCTGAGGCCAGATTTTAACCTAGGTCTTCCCATTTCTAGGCCTGACTCTCAATCTGCTGAGCCACCCAGCTGCCCCTGGATTATTGATCAATCACAAAGTGCATGGAGTGAAAAATTATAATTTTTAGCAGAAATTCATCATTCTAGACCCTAGAACTTCCCATCTGAAATATGTTTTCAGTGAAAACTCAAGCTGAACCCCTTGCTGAGCTCTGCACTTGGGAAATCAGAGAAATTATTACCATCATCTTTTAACTCTTTTGAATGTCCTACAGTCACCTCTCTTGTTCCAGGACAAAGCAATCAATCACAATGGAGAGTGGAATCTCATTACTAAGGTGATTGTTCACAGAAGGTAGGATCACATTCCACCTAAAATTAAGTCCTCACACAAACTTTCAGGTAGCAAAGTACTTTTCACCATTTAGGCCATTCTTTTCCTTTAAAGAAAATTCCATCACCTGAAATATCATTGTGCTGTAAGAAATGATGATGGGCATGATTTCAGATATATCTGGGAAAATTTATATGAACTGATCCTGAGTGAGGTGAATAGAACTAGGAGAACAATCTACACAGTGATAGTAAAATTGTAGATAATCAACTGTGGAAAAAACCTAGTAACTCTGATTAATATATTGATCCACCACAATTCCAAAGAACTCATGACATAAAATGCTATACATTTCCAGAGAGAGACCCGATGGACTCAGAGTGCAAACTAAAACATTTTTTTTCTCTTTATTTTTCTTGATTTTTCCCCCTAGAACATAGCTAATGCTAATAATATGACTTCCCTGACTTCATATGTATAATAGGTGTCATATTTCTGGCCTTCTCAATGTCTGAGGAAGGGGCTAGAGAGAAGCAAGAAATTTAGAACTAAAATATATATATATATATATATATATATATATATGGTTTTTTTTTACAAAGCAAATTCCATCACCTGTTTCTTCTCTAGAACTTCTAATGGCTTTAGCTCTGATGATATTGGAGTACCAAGACCTCCAGGTCTCATCTTCACATTCCTAGAAGAAGGAGGGTTTTGAATATGGATCTGAAGTCAGAAGACTTAGGTTTTAATCTCAGCACCTCCACTTAGTACATGCATATAACCCTTGCAGATCGTTTAATTTCTCTTGGCCTAATTTTTAAAATGAGGGATAAGGACCAAATGACCTCTTGATCCTGTGAATCTAAGGTCATTAACATCAACAAATATGTACAATCTCTCCTTAAAGAATCCTCCCTTTCCTACAAAAAGGCCATATCCTCCTTGTGAAACCTTTTTGCATTCACTGTCACCCATGCATGCCTGGAATGCTCTCCTACAAATCCTCCTTTAGGTGCCACCAATTGCTATCTGAGGCCTTTCCTGGACACTCCCCTCCCCCCAAATTGCTAGTGCCACCCAATTATCTTGTTTTTACACATTTATTTTGAAAATATTTTATAGGTACTTATAGATATATCTATTATCTCTCCCAATGCTTTTTTTAAAAAACCTCTTACCTTCTGTCTTAGGTTTGAAACTAAGAATTGTTCCAAGGCAGAAGAGCAGTAAGAGCTAGACAACTAGGGTTAGCTTACAGAGGTAGGAAGAATCCAAGGTCAGATTTGAACCCAGGTTCTCCCATCTTTGACCTGGCTCTCTATCTACTGAGCCATCTAGCTACCCCTCTCCCAATGCTTCTTTAAATCGGGACCATTTCTTTCTTGTTTCTGTATACCCAGCAACAACACATAGGACCTAGAACTACCTACCAAATAGGTATTTAAGAACACTTAAAGGCTGATTAAAGAAAAGAAAATTAAATAATGGCAACTTTAAAGGCAACATTAAGGAAAACATAATAAATAGAAAATTACTCTGGAGTAGGCTTCAGAATCTCTATAAGACAATGTGCTTTATATTTCAGGCCTCATAGTTTTTGTAGTTGTTCTTGTATTTGGTCATCTCCAACTTTTCATGACCCCTTTTCATGTTTTCTTAGTAAAAAACTGAAAGAGTTTGCTATTTTCTTCTCCAGCTCATTTTACAGATGAGAATACAGAGACAAACAAGGTTAAGGGTCTTGCCCAGGCTCACATAGCCAAGAAGTGTCTGAGGACAAGTTTGAACTCAGGTCTTCCTGACTCCTGACCTAGTCCTCTCTTCACTGTGCCACATAGTTGCCCTAGTCTTTTTCGATTTCCTCCCATATAGGAAGTTTTGAGTTTGCTCCCAGTAGAGACTCCTTTACAGAAATCCAAATCACCAAATAGTTGTTAAATTCCTTCTGCATGCAAGACTCTATAACAGGTCCTTTGAAAGAGCTTGTAACTGGAACTGTACCACTTAGATTTCAAAACATCTGGGACATGTGAATCAATGTGTAATTACAACCTCTGCTGAAACAGATCATAACCCCTACATACCTTATGAGATTTTTCACAAGATGGCCATAGCTAACTCTGCTGATGCTCCTCTGAAAACTAGTCTATTCCTTGGGTGACAGAAACACTATTTGTTGTTGGGCTTACATTTGAAGCCTTTTGAGCTTGGTATGGTTGAAAAGTTTTACCTGCTAGGGTTTTTGGATGACCTATAAAATATCACCTTCATGTCATAACAAAGCAAAAGAATAAAATTTCAGCCAAGAGATTTTTATCACATGGAGCAGAATGGTACTGTGTCAGACACACTATGATTAAACATCTGGATGCCAATGAAAAAGCCAGGTCACTGGAAGGGTTTGTTCCTAAAAACAAATTAATGAGAGCCTATTACATAAATATATGTGTATGAATGTTTTGCCTGTCATGGTGCCCTGCAATATGCATACATACATAAAGCATGTTTTACATACACTGTACAGATAAGAGGCAGTTTGACATCTCGGAGGGAGAGTTGGCCTTGGAGACAGGAAGGTTTGAATTAAAGCCCCATCTGTCACATATTGGGTGTAGTCCTGTGCAAGCCACCTATCCCACACCCCAGGTACCCTCAAATAACTTTCTGAATGTTATAAATTGACCATAAGATAGGCACTTGCAAGGTTAGAGGAAATTCTTCTCTGAGATCTCCCTATACTGGTAAAATTATGCATCTCATTTTTAAATGAGCCCTGCAAAGTGCTAAAGTGACAGATGATAAGAAACATATTCTAAATTTGTCCACAAAAGAAGATGGAGAAATACTCTCAGGGGAGAAGTGTTGAAGGCAGGTGTTGCTGTTGATATTTTTAAAGGTACAGGTGTTACCAATAAGAAATGTGATGTCTTTGGTTGAGTTAAGGGGGGACATGTTAAGAGGGACTACTAGGTTTGTGCCCAGTTTGCAGTATGACAGAGATGTTTCCCTTGAGATTTCCAAAAAGTGTCAGGTTTGACAAAGGAATCTGAACTAAACTTTGATGTCTATAAGATCATAGACTTGGTTCTAGAAGGGACATTAGAAGTCATCTGGCTCAGACATGGGAGAGTTTAAATCTGACCCCAGACATTTCCTAGCTATGTGATGCCAGGCAAATCACTTAACCCCATTGCCTAGCCCTTCCTCCTTTTCTGCTTTGGAACCAATTCTTAGTATTGATTCTAAGACAGAAGATAAGGGTTTTTAAAGTAGAAAAAGAAGAACAAGGAGGAACAGGAGAAGGAAGGGGGGAGGAGGAGGAGGAAAGCAGAGAAGAAGAAGAAGAAGAAGAAGAAGAAGAAGAAGAAGAAGAAGAAGAAGAAGAAGAAGAAGAAGAAGAAGAAGAAGAAGAAGAAGAAGAAGAAGAAGAAGAAGAAGAAGAAGAAGAAGAAGAAGAAGAAGAAGAAGAAGAAGAAGAAGAAGAAGAAGAAGAAGAAGAAGAAGAAGAAGAAGAAGAAGAAGAAGAAGAAGAAGAAGAAGAAGAAGAAGAAGAAGAAGAAGAAGAAGAAGAAGAAGAAGAAGAAGAAGAAGAAGAAGAAGAAGAAGAAGAAGAAGAAGAAGAAGAAGAAGAAGAAGAAGAAGAAGAAGAAGAAGAAGAAGAAGAAGAAGAAGAAGAAGAAGAAGAAGAAGAAGAAGAAGAAGAAGAAGAAGAAGAAGAAGAAGAAGAAGAAGAAGAAGAAGAAGAAGAAGAAGAAGAAGAAGAAGAAGAAGAAGAAGAAGAAGAAGAAGAAGAAGAAGAAGAAGAAGAAGAAGAAGAAGAAGAAGAAGAAGAAGAAGAAGAAGAAGAAGAAGAAGAAGAAGAAGAAGAAGAAGAAGAAGAAGAAGAAGAAGAAG
>NC_058130.1:612038698-612055493 GCF_016433145.1 Gracilinanus agilis
TATCATATCATATCATATCATATCATATCATATCATATCATATCATATCATATCATATCATATTATATTATATTATATTATATTATATTATATTATATTATATTATATTATATTATATTATATTATATATATAAAACACATCCAAGATCTCTGCAGCTTTTTCAGTGGCTAAATCACACTGTTGACTTATATTGAGCATATTGACCACTAATTGTTGTTTATCCTTCATACTTGAAAAGGACTAATAGCATCATGATGTTGAGGGCAGGGTAGAGTGTATTGGACTGTGGCTGATTTGTCCGTATGAGCTCAGATGGCTCTACCACAGGTCAGGCACAAATAGCCCATTTGAATATTTGGGACAGAGAAGTCTCCAGTTTTATACATCTCATACTTCCTTTGTGTTGCTGCAATTTTGCTTTGCTCATGGAACACAGTGATTTTTTTGATGTAAGCACGCCATGTTGGTTGGATGGTCTTATGCTAGTGTCTCCCATGTCTCACAATTGATAGGAAAATTTTTCAGATAGACCTTGAAAGTATCCTCGTACCACTTCTTTTGACATTCATGTAAGCACTTGCCTTTGTCCAAGTTCTCTGTGAAATAGTCTTACACAGACCACAGAGCTTTTTCATAATTTCTGTCTAACCATGCTTCTTCCATTTATACTTATGAAGTGGATTTTTTTATAACTAAGGGCAAGATTTTTATATTTATCCTTATTGAACTGTAATTTATTAGATTCAGTTCAAGGAAACATCCAGGTGGCTCTGTGGATAGAGTGCTGGGTCTGGAGTCAGGAAGACCTGAGTTCAAATCCAAACTCAGACACTTACCAGCTATTTAACTCTGAGCCAGTCACTTAACTTGTTTGTCTTGATCTACTGAAAAAGGAAATGGCAGACTACTCTGGTATCTTTGCCAAGAAAACTCATGGACAGTGTGGTCTCCACAAGGTCACAAAGAATCAGATATGACTTGACTAAACAAGATTCAGTTCAATATTCTAGCTTATGAAGGATCTGGCATCATCAGCCAGAGTGTTAAGCTGTCCCTTCCAGTTTTTGATATCTTATACAAACCATTGAAAAAATAGCCAAAAGAATCATTCTTAGAAGAATGCATGTTATTGGAGCAGTGGAGAGTACTGGACTTGGAAACAGAAAGTCTTTAGTTCAAATCCTGCCTCAGGCATTTACTTAGTTGTGTGACCTTAGCCATTTCCTAAAACACCATCAACCTTCATTTTCTCATCTTTAAAAAGAGGATAATAATAGAATTTACCTCATAGGGTTGTTAGGAAGATTAGATAAAATAACATATGCAAAATACTTTGCAAACTTTAAAGCTATATGTAAATGGTAACTATTCTTATGAATGCTGCCCTTATCATTTGTTCTTTTTATATGTTCATATGCAACTATGTAGTAAAGTGGAAAGAGTATCTGTCCTGGAGTCAAGATGACTTGAGTTCAAATCTAGCATCAAATACTTACAATGACCCTAGGCAAGTCACTTAACCTCTGTTTGTCTCAGTTTCCTCATCTGTAAAAGGGGAATAATAATAGCACCTACCTCTCAGGGTTGTGATGAGGATCCAATGAGATTGTAATTTGTAAAGTACTTAGTAAGTGGTACATAGTAAGCACTATATAAATACTAAATATCATTATTATTTTGTGTGTATACATCTATATCTACATATCTATTTTCCTCTTTTATATACATACATGTATACATTACTTTCATATCTGTTTATGTGTATATTTCCTTTTCCTCTTGAAGGGTGTATCACTCAGTACTAGAAACATATAAAATCAACCCAGTGATACAGCTAGGAGTAAGATCTGGTCTGACTCATGTGTTTTACACTAGCTACAAGCAACATTCTCACTAAGACTCAATTTCTTCATCTATGAAATGGGGATACTGACACCTTATAGCAGTGATTCCCAAAGTGGGTGCCACCGCCCCCTGGTGGCTGCTACAGCAATCCAGAGATGCAGTGATGGCCACAGGTGCATTTATCTTTCCTATTAATTGCTATTAAAATTTTTAAAAAATTAATTTCCAGGGGGCTAAGTAATGTTTTTTTTTTTCTGGAAAGGAGGTGGTAGGCCAAAAAAGTTTGGGAACCACTTATAGCATTGTTGTGGAAGTCAAATTAGATAGTGTATAATGTGCTTTAGGAATATGAAAGCTAGGACTTCCAGTTAATGTCATCAACAAGATAGAAGACTAGACATTTTTTCTAATTCCCTACAACCTCTCAAACTCTACAAAATAGAAATTATGTACCAATGATAAAATAACTTCAGCTGTCTCCATGGTCTAAGAAATCTGGAACCCAAAAGAAGGCTTAAAAAAACGAAGGTCATGAAGCACCCCTTCCCTAGCACCAGCCTTGCTATCACCCTACCCCATGAACTTGCGACAAAATGAAACCCCACATCCCAGACTGTCCTTCCCTCTTTCTAGCGTTACAGAAATCTGGGCTCCAGGCTGTAGCATTTCACACTGGTCCTCATGGCCAGCACTGGGGCAGTACTCTGTACTACAAAAGATTTCTGTGGGAAAGTGGGGAAACAAAGGGAAAAGGATAAGTGGGTGGGTTTGAAATAGAGCTCAACATCACATCCCTTCCCAACATTAATAGCAGAAGAAAATATGATCTCCAAATCTAGTAAACAATTTCAGGTATCTATGATGAAATATTGCAAAACAAAAGAAAACAATCCAACACTTGATGAGACTGAAGACCCTATAAAATTTGAGGACATGAATCCACAACTACTCCTGAGAGGTTTAAAAGAGAAATGAGAAATATGAGAGAAAAAAATCCATGTCCTACCTTGCAAAAAATAATTGACAGAACAGAAAAATTTAAATCTAAGATAGCAAGCCTCACTAAAGAAACAAAAGAACACATATGGGAATGCACCTTCATAGAAGTAAAGGATTACCTAGAAGAAAAAAACAACATTAAAAGAAATTTTTTATCCAAGTAAAATAGATTGATCTCAAAGACAATATACATAGTCAACCTAAGGATTTTAGGCCTCTCAGAAGAATACAAGAAGGAACATTAAAGCCTGATATAAATGTCTTCTATTTGTTATTAGCATTTTTATTATCAAAGGAAGCAACTTAGTGATTTTGAGTGTGTATGGGTGAATTGTGGATATGCCTACTGGACACTATGAGATCCCCAGATCTGATCAATTGTGCAAATCATGACTCAAGACCTACTCAAAACAACTATCTCTAATATCAGAACATCTAAGAGTCAAAAATCAAATAGCAGAAGAATTTAATTAAGACATTTAAAAATGTCAATAACAAGAGGGAATCGAATAGTAAAATCATTCTCTACTCCACTTCCAGAAATGGATAGAATATTTTATATTTCCTTAGGTGACAGATGGGATAGAAGCTAGCTAGAGATGTTTTAGGAGAGAATGGAAAACTATTCCTCAGCACATTGGTGGACAAGATGATAAATTGTCAGTCATTCCATTGTCTCCTCTCAGTTTGCTTCTCAGTAGCCAGGATGGACATCAATTAACCTCACTGGGTAAGATAGAATTTGCCTTGGCTCTGATAATCAGAATTCTGCTAAGACTCTTGGAATGTTTGGAAGGTCATAAGGTTTGGAAATGTCATAGTTGAACCACTTTCCACTGTGACCACAACCTATAGCTTGACTGCCCAATTTTATTCACTTTCATAGTTCTAGCCGACCAACTTTTCTTACTATCATCACAAATTTTAGCTCTTTGCTTATATCTGTTCCTAGATCCACAGGACTTCCTTTTCCATTTCTCTCCCTACTTCCCTCTCACACACATACATCTAGTTTTCTCCATGCTTTCCATTTCCACACAACACCCTTGTCTAATTATATCACCTCAAGGAGTATAGGGGGTGTTCTAGAAGAACTAGCACCTCTGGTGTGAGCGTCTGTCAAGCCCTTTTCAGTCCTCCTTAGGCACCTTTGGTGTTCACCTTTGCCCAACTCTCATTTGTAGTGGTTTTAAGAACTTGTGGTATACACAATGACCATAGCCCACTCTCAGCAGATGGGCTAAACTAGGTTAAGAACTGATAGGATTCAATTATGTCATTGATCCTCTTTGAAAACAAAGGACAAACAACAACAATATCACCTAACACAATTCTCAGATCCCACAGAAGTCTGACTTCCTGAAGTTTTCTCCAATGAACAGCAGTTCCTTTGCCTAGTTATGATGAGCACTTGAAAGGCTTCTATTAAGGGCAAAGGTAACCCTTGTCCATGTTACATATAACTCTACTCATCTGGAGGCAAAGAAAGTGAAATCTTCTATCATCTTTCTCCTGGTATGAGTGACTACCACATTTAAACTAGCTTCCATTTCAATATAATTTAAGATGTCATGTCCATCCCTCACCTTGTGACTAAATTTCCCAAATACCTCTACTGTGCTAGTCATAGAGAAAAATAATATTACTTCCCTCATATCTCTCTCTCTCTCTCTCTCTCTCTCTCTCTCTCTCTCTCTCTCTCTCTCTCTCAAGTTGTATGGGCCATATTTGTCATTAGGTTAATAATAAATCATTATTTTTCATTAATCAAATCCAAAATCTGAAGATTTCCTCAACAATAACAACAAAACGTACCCTGAGCTACAAATTCCAAGACATGTAGTGGTTAAATTTAACAACTCCACCATTGCTGGGTTTGTACCCCAAAGAGATCATAGATAAACAGACTTGTACAAAAATATTTATAGCTGCGCTTTTTGTGGTGGCAACAAATTGGAAAAGGAGGGGATGTCCTTCAATTGGGGAATGGCTGAACAAACTGTGGTATATGCGGGTGATGGAATACTATTGTGCTAAAAGGAATAATAAACTGGAGGAGTTCCAGGCGAACTGGAGAGACCTCCAGGAACAGATGCAGAGCGAAAGGAGCAGAGCCAGAAGAACATTGTACACAGAGACTGACATACTGTGGTAAAATCGAATGAAAAGGACCTCTGTACCAGCAGCAATGCAATGACCCAGGACAATTCTGAGGGATTTATGGTAAAGATGCTACCCACATTCAGAGGAAGGACTGCAGGAGAGGAAACATATAAGAAAAACAACTGCTTGAACGCATGGGTCGGGGTGGACATGATTGGGGATGTAGACTCAAAACTACCACACCAATGCAACTACCAACAATTTGGAAATTGGTCTTGATCAAGGACACATGACAAAACTAGTGGATATGTGCATTGGCCATGGGTGGGGGGAGTGCGGGGGGTTTAGGGGAAAGTAGGAGCATGAATCATGTAACCATGTTAAAAATGAATATTAATAATTGTTTGAAAAAAATGTGAATTATATATTTCATTTGAGATAATAGAGAAGCTTCAGTGTACATGATTAAGACTGTGACTAATTAGAGAAACTAACTGAGCAGGCCAGGCTAGAAATACAGTGGATAGGGCACTGTGCCTGGGGTCAGGCAGACTTGAGTTTAAATATCTTAGCTGTGTCGCCCTCAGCAAGTCACTTAACTCTGCTTTAGTCTCCTCATTTATAAAATGACCTGGAGAAGGAAATGGCAACCACTTTTAGTATCTTTGCCAAGAAAACCCTAAACAACAGTGCTAAATCCTTTTATATATATATATATATATACATATATATATACATACACATATATACATATACATATGTGTATATATGTATGTATGTATGTATGTATGTATTTTAATACTCAATGTAATTGAATAAAGGAATATGAATTCAAGTTCATTAAATTTACTTATTGGCCATTGGGAACATAAGGACTAAACAAAAAATAACCTCCCCTTTAAAGAGATTACAGATTGGTAGGGAGGCTAAATAACCATAAGAGAAACTAGATGGCACAGTGGAAGACTCATTTTCCAGAATTCAAATCTGGTCTCAGATACTTTTCTAGCTATGTGACCCTGAGCAAGTCACTTAACCCCATTTTCCTCCATTTCTTCATTTATAAAATGAGCTGAAGAAGGGAATGGCAAACCACTCCAGTAACCCCAAACGGGGTCACAAAGAATCATACATAACTGAAAATAACTGAATATCAACAAAACACAATAGTGATAGAGAAATAGATAACTAGATAGATATGTACATATATAATAACTTAGAACATAATAAGTACCACAAAAGAGACCTCCAAAAATATTAAAGGAGATTTGAGCAGAAAAAGATCACTTTTAGCTAGGGAAGGGGAGATCAGGGAAAGCTTCCTGGAGAAGGTGATGAGACCACAAACCAAGGCTAGAAGAAGTAGATACAGATTTCAGTGCAATCTTGCTAGTTAGGAACTGGTTTTTAAGATCTCTAGAGATGTCTTGTGATTCTATAATGTTATTATTTTGTCTTGCCAGGGAATAGGTGGCAGCAGGATAGAGTTAACTAGGAGGGACTAGGACCAGAAGTCTAGCTAAGAAGAGTTCTAGCATATCCTGAAGATCTAGGCCAAAAAGAAAGTTAAGTCCAGAAAGGCTAACTAAGTTCCACTCACCCAGGCAGGCAAGCAGAGCCCAGAACCCAAGAAGTAGACAGACAGAAAGACAGACAGACAGACAGACCTAAAAAAATAATATATATATATATATATATATGCACACACATATGCATATATACATGCTGTCATGATGGGATGGCAAGGAAATAAGACACTGAAAGTGAAGGGCTTTAAATACCAAACAGAAAGCAAGGTTGAACTTCTCATGGGATGATTTAACCACTGTTAAATTTAATTTAAATTTTAAATGACTTTTAAATTTAAATTTAACAACTGTTTTAAAACTGCCATAGATCTATGCTTTTTGTTTAACTGTAGGAAACCCTGGACCCACAGGTATCAATGATAATCATATTATTTCCTTTGAGCCTCACAACTCTGATGAGGCACTACAGACAGATATATCAATCCTTACTTTTTATATCTGAGAGAAAGAAGAGCAGGGTGTATAAAAAATTATCAGCAAAGCCAAGAAGACCGTATTTCAAATCTTGCTTCTAATATATCCTGACCAACTGACCCTGTGCAAATCATTTAATCTTTTAGTATCCTGGCAATTTTCTAAGCCTCTAAATTGTAGAGAAGATGTTGACCTTCATTGGTAGCAGGACTTTCCTTATCGTGGCACTCTCTATGCCAATGATGTCAAAGTTCAAGATCTGTCAAGACCCCCACCTAAGGGTGGGGATCCACTAAATCAATCAATCACCCCACTTAAAGTAACTATCTTAACCAAGTGAGGATACTTCAGTTGAATCAATCAACCAAAGGTCTTAAACTAAGTGTAAACAGCCTAGTAAATCAAATTTGGAATAATGCTTCAAGCCATTGAGTGAAATGAAATGATACTCAATAGAAAATATATTAGGGAGGTGAGTTTCATGCTGGAAGCTAAGATGGTAGAGTAAAGGACACTCTGCTCCCCAGATATCTACATACACACAGAGAAAATAAATCACCTTAAAACAAAGGAAAGCTGGAGGACCACGGCTCACTGGAGTAAGAAGAAAGAGTAGCCCAGACAACACATCTGTTTGAGCCAGAAGAACTTGGAGCAGTCCAACGTGCTGTAACTTGGACCAGAGGCAACAAAGCTGCAGAAAAGAAATGAGCCATGCTTGAGCCACTCTACCCTGGTAGAGAAAGCAGAAATCCTACAAACTCCACTTGGCAGCAGAGTGCCTGAGGCAGCAGAGCCCAGAGCAGGGAATCTACCTAGTCCACACCACTTGGCAGGAGCAGGAAAGCAGCAGAATGGGGACCAGCTGAGCCATGAAACAATAGGGAAACTGGTAATATGGGGTGCTAAACATAACTGGACAAAACAGTTGCAAACTTCCCCCAGAGTAAGTCAGCAGACCCACCTCCTCAACAGATACACACTGTGAGAGCCTGTTCTACCTCAAGTACCAGAGAAGAGAACTCTGCAAGCTTAGAGCAGTGAACCCTCTATCCCAAGAACAGAGAAGAACCTCAACAAATAGATAACGTAATGAGGGAAAAACAACTAGAAAAATGAGTAAAAGACAAAAAAAAGTTATTTTAGTGCCAGGGAAGACCAAAACATGAACTCAGAGGAAGACGATAATGCCAAAAAGGAAACATGAACCTTTAAAGGAAAGTGTACAATGATGTCAGGCCCCCCAAAACCCCTGGAAGAACTTGAAAAGAAGTTAAAAGGTCAAATAATAGGAGATATGACAGAAAATGTATTAGGATTAGTTGAGATTGTAGTTATAAGGCTCAGATAAACTAGTAAGCCAATTTAGATTTCAGGATTTCTAATGGTGGGACTACCTAGAGGAAAGAGCAGCTTCAAGTAAAACTCTAACAGGGAATCAGGGAATCCCTTAGGGAAGAGAAAAGAAAACTTCTACCTACTAATCCTCTGCCCTTGACCAGTTGTTTTTTCTTCATCATTTTTCAGTCATATCTGGCTCTTCATGACCACATTTGGGGTTTTCTTGGCAGAAATACTGAAGTGGTTTGTCATTTCCTACTCCAGCTCATTTGGCAGATGAAGAAACTGAGGCAAACAGGTTTAAGTGACTTGCTCAAGAGCACACAGCTAGTAAGTGTCTCAGGCCAGAATTGAACTCAGGAAGATGAATCTTTCTGATTCCACGTTCAGTACTCTATCTGCTTCTCCATCTAGCTGCTGTTCCCTTGAGTAGAATAAACTTTTAAAGATTGAACTATTTTGGAATTTCTGTGGACATCCTGCTAGTGTCCCCAGAACAGAAGTGACTATTGGCAATGTTTAAAACTGGGAGTCAAGGACATACCAGGCAAACCAAGGAGGAACAGCTTCAGCGCTTTACAAGAAACATAGAGGAAACTACACTGTGTACCATTCCAGTATCTTTCCCATGAAAACTGCTTCAAAGAGTTGGACATGACTGAAATGACTAAACAACAACAACAAAAGCTAAGTAAATCTGCCTGGCTAATTGATATGAAGTGATAATCAATAGAGGGAACACAGCCATAGCATATAAGCAGTCAAATTAGGAAGAAAAATCTCAAACTCTGAAGGGAGAAGTAGCCAGTTGGGTTCTGGGGAATCTGACCTTTCAGGACAAATAGGTACTGGGAAAACAACTATACTCTGCATTTATATTATATATTCAGCTGTGAATTTGATCTAGGCTTTATTTCAAATGAAGCTCTGGAAGGACTTCCTTTATCGTGTGACTCACAAAGAAGAAACCTTTTACTCCTTTTACTATTTTGTGTTGCACTTAGCTCTGGAATTTTATCTACTTAGTCTTCACCAATAAGAAAATAATTTGTTTTGTTTTTCAAGTTAAGTTGACAGAGGAGTCTATAAATTTACATTTTAAAATATATCCCAAGTCTTGATTATAATCTTTCCCCAAAAAATCAATCATTAAAAAGGAATTAGATAATTAAAGAATATATCCAAGTTCCCAGAAAATTAGTCATTGTTGGATTCTAGAAATACGGGCAACTTTATGTAAGATTGCTAAGGGGCCCTTCTTTCTTTCCTTTCATGTTATTTCATGATCTAGTTGTTTTTTATATCAAAAGCAAAATGAATTTTCTTATCCTTAGAATGCTGGATTCTTTGGATCTATATTATTTATTGAGAAGAGGCAGTGTCTTAAAATAGAAAGAGATATGGACTGAGCTTCAGGAGGCCTGGGTTTTAATTTTAGATCTGCCAAGAAAATGGGCAAACTCTTTTATTTCTCTGGGCCACTATTTTCTTTTTCTTTTCTTTTTTTTTTTTAAACCCTTACCTTCTGTCTTAGAATTGTATGTGGTTCTAAGGCAGAAGAGCAGTAAGGGCTAGGCAATGGGGGTTAAATGACTTGTCCAGGGCCATGCAGCTAGGAAGTGTCTGAGGCCAGATTTGAACCCAGGGACTTCCTGTCTCTAGGCCTGGCTTTCAATCCACTGAGCCACCCAAGTGCCTGACAAGGGCCACTATTTTCTTGAAAAAACTGAAGGTGTCAGATATAGAAGATCTTTCAGAGACCTTCCAGTACTAATACTCGCTGATTCTCTATGGTGTGTACATTTTAAGGAACACCCTTTCCTAAATCACTTTCAGTTTTATAGCTTTCAAATACATGTAATAATTTGTTAACAAGTCAGGAGAACAGGGAAAGTAAGCAGCAGTCATATCAGTTTAAAGTGAAAAGAGACAGCTGCTACTGTGCGCTCCAAGTTCCTTCGCCAGTCCAGGATGAGGTAACTCAGTAGAGCGTCTTCCTTCTTCCTTCTCCAGGAAATGTTTCAAGACAGTGCTGGATAGTTTCATACATTTACCTTATGCAGGTAGTTCCCAATCACATCAGGTTAGAGGCAGAAATGTGTTTTCTTTTAGGCTTCCTCCCTGGTTACTGAAAGGAAACCTCCAAAATTGTATTTCCATACTTCTAAACTTTTTAGAAGGACTCACACCAAGAGCTGACTCCTGCCTCATCATTGACAGAAAGTTGATCATTCATAGTATTGGCTGGGAATAGCAACTCTTTCTTAATGATAGACTAAAACATCAAGTGCTGCTAAAAAGCACACAACCTGGCTCTGTTTGCCCAAAGATAAAAAGCAATTCGATGTGTCCTGTAGAGTAGAATATGTTCCCTCTATTGGTTGGACTACAAGATTTCTGAGCTCTCCTCTAACTCTAAAAAGATACTGTGATTCTTTGGAGGGGATATTTTTTATTATTTGCTGTTCCAAGGACAACTCTGTCTCTCAGCTCCAGGCATTCTCTCCTTTTTCATCTCTGCCTACTGAGCCCCCTGGCGTCCTTTAAGTCTCAACTAAAATCCCACCTTCCCCAACCTCTCTTAATTCTAGTGTCTCTGTTCTATTATTTCCTATTTATCCTATATATAGCTTAAATTGTATATTTGTTTGCATATTGTCTCCCCCACTAGATTGTAAGCTCTTTGAGGGCAGGATTTGACCTTAGTCTCTTTTGGTAGTCTCAGCACTTAGCACAGTGCCTGGCACATAGTTGTTGTCTTTCATACTCAACGAGAACCAAAATGAAATCACTGGATTGTCTTTTGACTCCTGCACAAACTGGATTTAAGTGAAGCAGAAAGGCACAGAGTCTTCAGCCTCACTCTCTCTTCCAGCGTCATCCAAGTCCAATGGCAAGAAAAAAAGTCGAGATAACCGGTGATGGTCCAGGGTGCAGTGAATGGCTTTGGCTTCTCCCACGTCTGACCAAGCTCTAAGCATTCCACAGCATCTGCTTCAGCCACATTCATGGCTGTTGGAACAAATTGTTCTGATCTGTCCTTTCTGCCAAGAGAAGTCTTCACATGCTTGGGGTAGTAGGCACTTAACAAATGTTTATTGATTGATTATTAAGATAAAGCATGTGAGAGAGTTTTGTAAACCCTAAAATGACATCGAAATCTAGTTTTATCACTGTAATTCCCCTACTAAATTCCTCTTCCAGTGCCTCATGATGGCACAGAGGTGGCTGTGGGTTCTTGAAGTCTACGCCAGCGGACAGCAAGCTTTGGCAGCTCTTAGAGCTGGAAAGGCTTTGGGCACAGGTGCTGTGATGCCAGTCGCTTGAGAACCAGCCTCACTAAGTTTCGAGTTTGGCTTCAGAGTGGAATTTTTTGGTCATGACAGCTCTTGGAGATCACCTATGAAGTTATAGTGGAAAGAAACAAGCCTTTAGTGAGGGACTGTGATCTGCATCACTAAAGGAAAATATCCTGCTGTCAGTATTACAGGTCTTAGAAAGGTTTGAGACATAATAGTATTATGACCATTATTCTGGTAGAAGGCACTTATAGAGGTGATTTATAGTCCTGGTCTTGGAAAAAGGAAGACTGGCATTTAAATCCTACTTTTGTCACATTAGCTGTATGACCAGGGGCAAATCACTTAACATCAGGCAGCTTCCCAGGATACTAAGTTGGTAGTGGGAGTTCCTCCCCTCTTGCTAACCCTCCCAGCCACCCCCACACACATACACACGTTAAAGAGAATCCTCTATGCTTCGGATAGCACAGATATTACAGGTATTCTCATATAAATATTAGCTTTAGTTTTCTCCTGAAATCCTACTCTGATACCTCACGGTGATGTAGAACTGGCCAAATTTTTGGCAGGTGTTACTAAGCTGTAAAGGGATCAAGTATGGACCTCCAATGAGTGAAGAAAATTATGTTGGTCACCAAACACAAGCAGCCTGGTTAAATTTGAAGAGGATTGTTGTTGCCAGGAAGCTGGCCATGTGAGGGTGATTTGGGAGACTTTAAAAAATAAATATTCATTGCTCTGCAAAACCTATATTTCCTAACATTTCCCTCCTCCAACCCCCTAGAATGGGATCCTGCTATATAGTCATTTTGGTTGCTGAAAGGGAAGGGAAACAGATGTTTATAAAGAAATACTGATAAACTCTGGTTGAGAAGAAATACAGCCTTTAGAATAAAGTACCTGAGAAAAGACAGATTATTCTGTGAACTTGAATTCTGTTCACACAGAATTGATCCAAAAATGGAAGGTAAAAGGTTTTGGGAGGTTTTTTAATTGAGAAAAAGATTAAACTGACTCTCAGATAAGCATAAAAGAGACCTGCTTGAAGGCAGAATACTGAGTTTAAAATGGCTTTAAGGCATTGTAGTCCATCCCCTTTTTTATGCATGAATATTTTTAGAATTTCAAAAGTTATAAATAAGAAATTACAAACCAAATGATGTAGTGCAGTTTAGCCTCTAAAGAGTCGAAGGATATCCAAACCATGATGTCTAGTCATTAGATGACCTGGATATATGCTTTTCCCTTCACATCTGCTTTCTTGCTAGGTTTCTCTGTGTATATACTCTTCCTCATAGGCACTATATGCATTAATGGAAGAGTATGACCAAAGTTTATAGGGGAATTATTATACTTTTATTATTTCTGCTTTAGCTTTCCATTGAGTACATATAATGGCTCTTACTTCTTTTGCCTTCTTATTTAATAAGTATTTTGGTTTTGAGTTAATGGTGTTATTGTGACTAATTTTGTGTGAATGGTGATTAGGAGGAATATATCGCCCCACACTATGGTTATCCCTAGGATCTTAAAAGGGAGTTGAATAATAGCCACATGGTTATGATAATAGCCATCCTTTAAGGGTACCACAAAGGGTAAAAATAGGGTGAGTGAGTCAGCCTTAATCCAAGGAAAAGAAGAGAGCTTGAAAAGAGTTGTGGCAGCACCCTGGATGGGCTACATTTGTAACAAATAATAAAAAGAGTGGGGAAATAGTTCTATAAAACTATAATCGACATATCAGAAAAGTCTGACTTTATACTCCTATTTTATTCCTATATTCTTATATTGTTTCTATATTCCTTTATAGGTAGAATCCTATTCCTCTACCTCAGCAAAGAAGAGGAGAGAGCTACTTTCTTCTATCTCTCCTTTGGGGCCAATTGTGGTCATTATAATGAATTTTTATTCTACTTTATTTTTTCATAGATTTGTTACTGATGTAGTCATTATTTTTATTGCTGTCTTGGTTCAGTATCCTTTAGAAAGTATTATTATAATTAAGGGATCGATTTGACAAAAATTACTTAAAACTACAAGATTTTACATGGCCAGTTTACAATTTTACCTGGAAAACCATGTTTACCAGATAAACCCCAAAACTCACGAAATTTTCATCATTAATTTTTATTTTGCATTCAAAGAGTATGTGTTGGTCAGAGGGAGACAGAAGACAAAGGAAGCTAAACTCTTCTTTCAATCTAAAACGGGTTTTGTTTGTTTTGTTTTGTTTTGTTTTAGAGCAGCTAGGTAACGGGAAAGTTAGAGTACTGGGTCTGGAGTCTAGAAGATTCCTATTCTTGAGTTCAAATCCAGCCTTAGATACTTCCTAGCTGGGTCACCTTGGGTAAGTCACTTAACCCTGTTTGCCTCTGTTTCCTGATCCATAAAATGAGCTGGAGAAGTAAATAACAAACTACTCCAATATCTTTGTCAAGAAAACCCCAAATGAGGTCACAGAGAGTCAGACATAACTGAGCAACAACTTTTTTTTTTTTGGTTTTTAAGTTGTGTTCAAAGGGCCCAGGCAAATGAGCTAGTGTGATGACTGGTAAAGACTATGTCTGCCTTCCAGATGAAGTGCATAATTAGGTCTAGGCCCAAAGCTTCATTTTGTGACTACAGATTGGCTTTAAAAATATAATCAGAATGCTATTGAAATAGTTTCTTTTTTTTTTAGGTGTCCTTTTCCAATATGTAGTCACAAACTTTTAATCAAACAAATTCTAATTTTAGCTTCTTTGAGGTGGACGTGTAATGAGGCAGACTTTTACCTCTGAAAAGTAAGTCACTACTTGCGTAAAACAAACACCCCAAAATGGAAAGCTTCATCATTCTTAGCCTGCAGTGGAATTTTGGGAACGGTGCTGACGCCACTCAGAATTTCATTTGCCAAACAACAACTGAGCTCATCTGTATTGAGTTGGTAAATTTGAAAAGGTAAACTATGAGAAATATTGCATAATGATACTATAAGAAAAAAAAAGTCATTTCTGAGTTAGCTGTTCTTTAAACTCTGAATTCTTGTTCCAGTGGCTCTGTTGAGTCAGAGCTGTGATCCATGTTGGCATGAACCAAAAATAACATGACTAACTGCAAAGGTTACCAAGGTTTTGGCCAGCTTTTTATGACCATACAGCAGTACCTTTCTGTTGAGTGGAAATATAACATTTAGCTTGTAAGGAAAGTCTATCTAAAGCAGGTACTTATTCAAAGTTGCTTTGGTTTTGCTCAAAACCTTTGTTTCCCTTCTATAAATTAGAATGATCAGAATCCTTAAAAATGTATATGTGTGCATATATGTAATATGAATATTATGTTTAAATTATATGTATTCACATATATATGTGTATATAAAGAAAAATATATGTGAATGTGTACATATAAATATATACCTATAAATTATGTATATATTACATATATGTATATATGAGCAAAAAGAAAACACTTATCTTTGGGGTATCATCCATCAGTAACTCTCGTGAATGCCCCCACTTCAGGATGAGGCTACTTGATCACTAATGGAGAAAATGAAGTATGTTCCTTGAGTAATGTACAATCATGTTCTACATCTGACTTCCATTAGAAAACATAAACCCTATTCAGGTTTTTCTCCCCCTTCTTCCCCCTAAATGGTATTGCAGTCAGTGTCAGGTTTTCCAAACATACAGTGATATTTGGCAAGTTCTCTGGGTCTCATGGGGGAGGGGAAAGAAGGATGAGGAGGAGGGAAGAGAAGGAGGAAAAAAAAAACCACACATAACATCAATTGATCACTTTGTGCTTTAGTGGAGTCTCAGGATGTTCCAAAATAACTACGCACAGCTATTGGCTACTTCAGCACCAGGATTGTAGTTTGCTTCTATAGGCTAAAGAAAGAAAATGTAAATCCACACAGAGTTATAGACAAAACAAAACAAAAACTGCTTCCATACATTTGGGCAGATTTAGCACCCTTGGGTATTTGTCCCAAATGCTAAGAGATGATAACATCCGGTGGGCATATAGCAGTGAAAGATTTACAGAAGTATTCTATCCACCACCACATTTGCTCCCCACAAGAATTTAGTATGGCTATTATTATCTTTACTTTATAATAAGTAAGCCAAGGCTTAGAGAGATGATGTGCCATAGCAGACATGTGACAAACCACATTGCTAGTGGCATAAACCCAGAACCTCTGCATTCAAATGCAATATCGCGTTCATTATCTCACCCTTATGAGTTTAGATGAGCAAAACAAGTCATGCTAAGGATGCAGAAATTATTGATCCACTTAAACCTATCCCTAATGATATATTTTCTATATAAACATAACACAAGAGACAGATAATGGGTATTCTTAGGGCAGTCAGGATTTTGGCTCAATAAAATAAACTCGCACATGCCAGTGTGCCATGTGCTGAGGAGCCAAAGTAAGGGAAAAAAAAGATATGAAATGACTCTTGTCCTGAAGGAACTTACATTCTAATAACCCGATATAAGTAGGAGGAGGATTAATTATCAAAAACAAATGTTTAATAAATATCTACTAGGTTACTATATAATAATAGTAATAGCAAAAAAAAGCACTATTGGATGATTGAGGAAGTAGATAGATGTTTCTATCAGTTCTTAGGTTTGATTTCAATTTCTTAAGTTTGATTCTGGCCACTTGCTAAATCAAAATTTGTGAGGTGTCTGAGAACATGAAACAAAAGGATGAAAGAAACCCAGGGCCATCCGATTCTAGAATCTCTGGCAGTCAAGAATTAAGGGGTGCAAAGGTTTGGGGCAGTGGTGCAAAAATTTTATAGATAAAATTCCAGAGATATTTGCTTTTGTTCTTGGACTCATTGGAAAAATTTATTAATGAAAGTAATATTATGGTACCAGACAGAATAGTTGGAGTGAAAATTGTAGAGACAAATTATGAATCCCAGATAGTTCACACAATCCTTGACTATCATGGATGAATTGATGAGAATCAAAAGGTTATAAACTCTCTACTTACAAAACTATGCTAGTTTAGTCCCTCCTCACCTCTCAACTGGAAATCACAATAATTTTTTACTTGGCACTCTTATTTCCAGACTTTGTATTTAGTTTCTTCCTTCCTTCCTTTGTTCCTTCCTTCCTTACTTGCTTCCTTCCTTCCCTCTCTTTTCTCTCTCTCTCTCTCTCTCTCTCTCTCTCTCTCTCTCTCTCTCTCTCTCTCTCTC
>NC_058130.1:612055859-612064091 GCF_016433145.1 Gracilinanus agilis
CTCTCTCTCTCTCTCTCTCTCTCTCTCTCTCTCTCTCTCTCTCTCTCTCTCTCCCTCTCTCTCTCTCTCTCTCCTTACCTTCCTATCTTAGTAACAACTCTGAGACAGAAAGGCAAGGACTATGCAATTGGGGTTGTGACTTGCCCAGGGTCACACAGCTAGGAAGTATCTGAGAACAGATTTTAACTCAGGCCTCTTATCTCTTGGCCTGTCTCTTTGTCCACTGAGATGTCCTAACTGTACTGATAGTCCCTATTCTTAAGGAGGTTAAAATCTAATGGGACAGACAATGTATAGACCACTCTGCACAATTAAGATCTATACAGGAAAAATTGGAGATAGTCAAAAGAGAGAAGATATTAGTATTAAGGGGGATTGGAAAGGGCTTCTTTTAGATGGTGAAACTAGCTAAAACTTAAAGAAAGCCCAGGAAGCTAAGAGGTAGAAATGAAGAGAGAGAGCTCTCCAGGCATGGGGAACAGCCAAGGGAAACACTTGGATTTGGAAGATGGAGTATTCATGTTCTTTCCCTTCCCTCCCCCAACCCCACTCCCATAGCCAATGAGCAATTCCACTGGGTTTTACATGTGTTATTGATAAAGACCTATTTCCATATTATTAATATTTGCATTAGGCTGATCATTTAGAGTCTACATCCCAAATCCTATCCCCATTGAGCCATGTGATCAAGAAGTTGTTTTTTTTCTATGTTTCTACTCCTACATTTCCTCTGAATGTGGATAGCTTTCTTTCTCATAAGTCCCTCAGAATTGTCCTGGATTATTACATTGCTGCTAGTAGAGAAGTCCATTACATTAGATTGTACCACAGTGTATCGGTCTCTGTGTACTGTGTAATGTTCTCTGTGTAATGTTCTCCTGGTTCTGTTCCTTTCACTCTGCATCAATTCCTGGAGGTCATTCCAGTTCACATGGAATTCCTCCAGTTCATTATTTCTTTTAGCACAATAGTATTCCATCATCAGCAGATACCACAATTTGTTCAGCCATTCCTGAATTGAAGGGCATCCTCTCATTTTCCAATTTTTTGCCACCACAAAGAGCTTGGTTATAAATATTTTTGTACAAGTCTTTTTTCCTTATTATGGGAGAGGCAGTTTATGAAGGGTTTAAAAAGTCAAACAGATGATTTTATATTTGATCCTGAAGGTAAGAAGAAGTCATTAGAGTTGATTGAAAAGTGATATAAAATGGTCCCACTTGCCCTTTAGGAAAATCAATTTGACTGCTGAATGGAGTATTAGGGAGAAGCCTGAGAAAGGAAAACCAACCAGAAGGCTATACTACAATAGTCCAGACATGAATGAGGAGGTCCTACAGTAGGGCCATAGCAGTCTCAGAGGACATATGGAGTCATATATGAAATATGTTACAAAAGTAGAAATTGCAAGATTTGGCAAGCTTGGATAGAGAGAATGAGGGAGAGAGAGGAGTCAAAGTTGACCTAGGATGTCAGCCAAAGTGACTGCCAGGGTGGGTGATATGCTCAACACTAATGGAAGTTAGGAAGAGGGGAAGTTTAGGGGGAAAAGATAACAAGTTCAGTTTGGGACATTGAAATTAAGGTGTCTATGTGACATCCAGTTTGACATGTCCAATTCCTCACTTTATAGAGAAGGAAACTGAGGCTCAGACAAAGCAATTTGCTCAGGATCAGTTTAGTAGAAACCCAGGTCTTATGACAAATCCAGCGTGACATTATATTATGTTGCTTCAAATTCAGAATGTCTTGGTATTCCCTAGAACCTTTCCTTAAGAGCATTTTTTTAAAAGGACAGTATTGAAACTATACTGGTTCTGGCAATCTAATCCCTTTCGGCAATAGAAGACATATAACCAAAATATGCCAGTCTGCAATTAAAATAAAGCTCTACTGGTGCCTGCTCCAAGTATAGCAGTCACTCTTTACTATAATTTCAAACACTTGGACCTCAGGAATTAGCCTGACATTTTTATCCCAGGTGTTCTTGGTTCTTCATATCCTCCTATAACTTGTCTTCATCATTCATTCATTAATTCCAATTTGGTTTTGGCATTTCTGATAATGTATTGATCAATGATTATATCAGAGAATCAAGAAAAAGCTGGAAATTTGGTGATGTGGACATCACAGTAGAGATTAGGCAAGTATTTTCATCAAAGATCCTGTACAGATAGAGGGTGACCAATTCTGGCTTCTTGAGTTACCTTATATTCCAGATAGCAGCTGAACAAAGTTATACCCATTCATCCCACCCCACACCCTAGCTTGGTCAAAAATGTTCATCTTTTGGCTTGATGCTCTTCCAAACTCTCAGCTTTGATAATGTCTTGGTGCTTTAAGTTTTATTTTATTGCCACTCTTACCTTTGGCTTTTGTCTCTCTACCTCAAACTATAATCCCTCCCTGGCCTGGCTAACGATGCTAGTTATTGATTATTTAGAAAATTTTTAATATAATTAACAGAAATTTTATTTTACTTTTATTTTTCTCTCCCTCCTATTATCCATTCCCCATGTCCCCCACCAAAAGTTCCTTGCAACGAATATTTTTAACTAAGCAAAATAAATTCTTTCATTGGCTGTATTCTTATGTTCTGCATCTATAATCTGCATCCCAAATCGATGTTGGGCTATTGACATACTGGACTTAAAATCAGAGGACCTAGATTTGATTCCAGGATCTGATTGCTCCTTCTCAGTCTCTTTTGCTGAATTATCATCCATATCACACCCATTAGCCCTGAGTATCTCCCAAGACTCTGTCCTGGGTCCTCTTCTCTTTTCTTCTATATATCACTTTGAGATCTCATCAACTCCCATGAATTCAACTATCCTCTTGTCTAGATAGTTACTAGATTACTGTTTATATACATATACACAAATACATATATATACATTTTCTCCTTCATCTCTTCCCTCAGCTCCAGCTTCAAAACATTAGCTAGGGAGCAGCTAAGTGGCTCAGTGGATAGAGTGCCAGACCTCAAGTCAAGAGGGCCTGGTTCAAATCTGGTTTTAGGTACTTCCTAGTTATGTGACCCTAGGCAAGTCACTTAACCCTATTTGCCTAGCTCTCTCCTTTCTGTCATAAAGTTGTTACTAAGAAAGTAAGAATATAGCAAGTCCATTTTGGGCTGTCTCTAACTGGAATATCTCATAAGTATCTCAAAATCACTATATTTAAAAGAGAACTTATTAACCACCCCCTCAACTTTCTCATCACTGTCAAAAACATCATAATCCTCCCAGTCACTCAGGCTTTTTTTTAGCCAATAAGTATTTATAAAGCATTTCTATGTGCCAAGCAATGTGCTTAGTTGTGGGAATAAAAAGGGAGGCAAAAACCATTTTCCTGATGTTAAGGAGCTCACCGTCTAATAGAAACAATAGAGAAAATAACTAAATACATGCTAGATATATGCAATGCACTTTGGAGAAATCACAAAGTGGAGGTGAGGAAGGAGAGCATTCCAGGCATGGGAAATAGCCATGAAAAGGGATGGAGTCAGGAGATGAAGCATTGCAGTTGAGGGACTACAAGAAAGCCATTATTTCTGGATCATAGGGTATACAGAGGGAAGTAAAGAAACTCTGTTTGTTGACTGATTGACCATGTAACCTTACATAAGCCCTTTAATTTCTCTGAACCTCAGTTTCCTCATCTGTACAATGAGTGATCGAGACTAGAAGATTGCTCATGTTCTTTCCATCTCTATCAATGATCTTATGACTTCTTAACTTCTAATGGTGAAGCATTGCATGACATGAAACTCTAAGGCATGCTGGTCTGAAGGGATATGGCTTTATTCAGTTGCTTCTTTGATAATTAATAGTGAGGGGGAAGTGTATTCCATAACTTGGGAAGGCACAATTTGTCTTCCTCTTAAAAAGATCCTAAATGAAAAATTTTTGCCCAGTCTCTACTGCAATGTCCAAATCAACACATCCCCAGCTTTTCACTGATTCCTTGACATGGAGTCATTAATTAAATTAACTTCTCCCTCTCCCTTTGTACATTATATAAAAATATATCTAGAACTGGAAAGGTTCTCAAAGGCCTTTTATCCCACCTCATCATATAGATGAGAAAAATGAATCCCAGGGGTGTTGTGACTTGCCCAAGATCCCACAGATGGTAAATGTTAAAGGTAGGATTTGAACCCACCAAACTCCTTTGCCCTCACGACCTTATTCTGGATTTTGTCACTGTCTTTTCACCATGAGCTAGTTTGGGATTATATAATCCGTATAAATAGAGCTTCTCAGGACATGAAGAGCCTAAATCCACTGGGAAGGATTTTTTTCCATTCTCTTGGTACTCTGATGCCCCCTATCCAGGAAATGTGGGGAAACAAATGTATGCTATTCCCTAGGATGATGAGACTGACATTACCATTACCCAATAATACAGAAGATTTAGTAATAAGAGGAAAAAGAAATCCTTAAATATGCCTATTAGTTGCAAAGATAAATAAATACTAATGTTTAGAGACAAAGGTGATGGATTCTCCTTTGAACATACTTGAGCTTGAGATAACTAGTGGATATCCATTCTGAGGTATACAAAGCCAGTAGTGATATGGGACTGGAGCTCAGAAAAGAGAATAGAGTCAGATAACTGGGCAAGTCGCTTAACCTTGTCAAATGAACTAGAGGAGAAAATGGCAAACCACTCTGTTATCTTAGCCAAGAAAACCCCAAATGGGGTCGCCAAGAGTTAGACACAACTGAAAATGACTGAACAATAACAATTGAATATGATTCCTTTTTTTTCAGGTACTGTTTCCTAACTTTCTTCACTTCTAGTTTTCCAAGCCCATCGATGTTCTGCCAAATGAATACCATTCATTTTGGGGAGTTTTTCCCCTAAGATGAGAAGTGGAAAAGAGATCATTGTTCAGTCATTTTTAGTCATGCTCAACTCTTCATGCCCCCATTTGGGGTTTTATTGATAAAGATACTAGAGTGGTTTGCCATTTTCTTTTCCAACTCATTTTTCTGATGAGGTTACATGACTTGCCCAGGGTCACATAGCTAGTAAGTGTCTGAGACCAGATTTGAACTCAGAAAAATGAGTCTTTCTGACTTCACACCCAGCACTCTATCCTGTTGTGCCGTCCAGGTGCCCACCAGGTGCCCCTAGATCAACTAACTGCTATTGTAGCCTAACTTTTTAACTCTTGCAGATCCTAGCCCTCCTCTTTCCCATACTTTCTGAGATAGTGAAAATTTTTAAACTAAACTTGATTTTGACTCAGTCCTCTTTCTTCTCCTCCTGCTCCTGTGAAGTACTATCTCCTCTCCCATGAAAATGTCAATTTCTGGGTCCCTAATATATCCATCATCCCTATTCCTCCTTTCTCTTTTATTAAGAATATCTAGAGGAACTAAGACAAACGAAGTCTCTTTTAGCATTCTTGGTAGCTTTTGCCTCAAGTGAAAAGCTGATGTAAGCCCTTCTAGGAGCCACAGTTATAGATCCAAGGAAGGGGGATAAATCATCTCTATTCTTGATCTAGGATATTGACACCCCAATTCAGTGACTCATCCTTCCCAAAGGGAAGGGTGTGGTAGCCAGAAGTAGAGAGCAGAATATATAAATCCTAGGGAATGACACTATCTAGGGAGCTTCTTCCCCAGGCAAAGAGTGTAAATCAACAGCACAGAGAGTCTGACTTGAAGGGGAACACTGTGGACTGTCTCTAATTAGCACTGCCAATTTTCTCTTTAAAAAAAACTGGAAAATTTCACTCAGGTCTTCAGCAAATACCCCCTTGTTTTTGTTTCATGGTTAAAAAATTAGAGTTTTCTCAATTTAGACTCTAATGTCCACCTTCCTTAGCCATGTCCTTGATTTCAGCCCTTCTCAATATCTTTTTCCCTTCTCCTCTACTTCTGGGCTGTAATGCTCATTTTGTACAGTCCATTAGACAATGAAGCAGGATTCTATGATCTTAGTCCTTGCTACCCCAACCCATTTGTTCTCAAGATGGTTTGGTAGGGGTGAGGCATCGGAAAAAGAGGACAGGGCTAAATACTATTCAGCATTATAGAAGTTGGGAGGCAGGATGAGAGAAGGACTCCAACCAGAGTGTCAGGCTCCCTCTGCCACAGAAAACTCAAGAGGCAGTTTGGTATGGTAAGAAAAACGGAGAGCCAGGAGATTTGGGTTTGAACTCTATTTCCTCTTTAGACAAGATTCAGTATGTCCTACTTTTTGCAAATGACCTTTTTCAGAGACCTTACCCTCCCATTTCAAAGCATCTTCTCTCTAAGAATACCATCTACCAGTTCTGTATTTATCGTGCATGTGCTATTGTTGATTAGTCATTTCTGTAGGGTCTGACTTCATGACCCCAGTTGAGGTTTTCTTAGCAAAGATACTGGGGTGTTTGCCATTTCCAGATGAGGAAACTGAAGCAAACAGAGTTAAGTGATTTACTCTCAGGGTCATACAACTAATTAAGCATCTGAGCCCATATTTGAACATAGGAATTTGAGACTTTCTGACTCCAGAGCTGGCACTCTCTCCACTGTACCACCTAACTGCCTACATATATACCTAGTTATTTACATGTGGACTCTCCCATTAGGATGTGAGTGACTTGAGAAGAGGGACTGCCTTTTGCCTTCCTTTATATCCCCAGAATTTAGCACAGTGCCTGAATGATAGGAGGTACCTAATCAATGCTTGTTAACTGATTATATGTTTGTAGACAAATCATAATTTCTCAGAGCCTCAGTTTCTTCATCTGTAAAATACTTTAATATTTTAAGGGATCTGTGATTTTACTTCCTCCAAGGATACAAACTGAAATCTAATCCAAATTTTCCCATAAAGTCACGGGAGACAGAGAGTGGGGTACACCTTACATACTAAGGAGGAAGGGGTCTTCCTCTAGATCTCTTGGCATTGAATAATAAAACTCATGACATCTACTTCACAAGATAATTGTGAAGGAAGTGCTAGATAAAAGAGAGTTAGGATTTCTAAATTATCTTACCTACAGGAGAGAGTTCAATAGCACGGACCTGGAGGGCAAGACTATAGTGAAGTTCCAAGGTAGTAATATCTCCTTTTGAGAATTATCCTGAATTGACCTAACAAGACACTTCTCTTTTTTAGAGATTATTATTGTGGTGGTGGTGGTTATTATTACAACAAATCCACAGAAGATTAAGAGCTAACTTTGGAGTCAAGAAGAAAAAATCATACCTTTGACTCATACAAGCTGGGTCACTCTGGGCAAGTCACTTAGTCTATCAGTGCTCTCAAACAATTCTGTAAAACAGTTACAAATGAGATGCCAATCTGCATCCTGTGGAAAAAGTTTTAATAGTGGGAATTGCTTACACTTTTGAAATCACAAGTTCAACCAAAAGGAAATATAGAATCTTTATTTAGGAAAATGCAAAGGTTGTCCAAGATTAGCCCTGTAACATATGAGAGAAATAGACACAGAATGCACATCAAATATTTTATGACCATTTGGCTGAAGAATACTTGAGTTTATAATAAAAAGTGTTTTTTTAAAAGAATACTCCAGATTAGGTCTAGATCAACATCTCATACCCTACACCAAGATAAATTCAGAATGGGTGAATGACTTGAATATAAAGAGGGAAACTATAAATAAGTTAAGTGAACACAGAATAGTATACTTGTCAGATCTCTGGGAAAGACTTTAAAACCAAGCAAGAGTTAGAGAAAATTACAAAATGTAAATTAGATGGTTTTGATTATATTAAACTAAAAAGCTTTTGTACAAACAAAAACAATGTAGTCAAAATCATAAGGGAAACAACAAATTGGGAAAAAATCTTTATAACGAAAAACTCTGACAGGGGGCTAATTACTCAAATATACAAAGAGTTAAAGCAATTGTATAAAAAATCAAGCCATTCCCCAATTGATAAATGGGCAAGAGACATGAATAGGCAATTTTCAGGTAAAGAAATCAAAAGTATCAATAAGTACATGAGAAAGTGTTCCAAATCTCTAATAATTAGAGAAATGCAAGTCAAAACAACTCTGAGGTATCACCTCACACCTAGCAGACTGGCTAAAATGAAAGAAGGGGAGAGTAATGAATGTTGGAGGGGATGTGGCAAAATTGGGACATTAATGCATTGCTGGTGGAGTTGTGAACTGATCCAGCCATTCTGGCTAGCAATTTGGAATCATGCTCAAAGGGCTATAAAAGAATGCCTGCCCTTTGATCCAGCCATA
>NC_058130.1:612064191-612102316 GCF_016433145.1 Gracilinanus agilis
TAATAAACTGGAGGAGTTCCAGGCGAACTGGAGAGACCTCCAGGAACTGATGCAGAGCGAAAGGAGCAGAGCCAGAAGAACATTGTACACAGAGACTGATATACTGTGGTAAAATCGAATGTAATGGGCTTCTGTACCAGCAGCAATGCAATGACCCAGGACACCTCTGAGGGATGTATGGTAAAGACGCTACCCACATTCAGAGGAAGAACTGCAGGAGAGGAAACATATAAGCAACTGCTTGAACGCATGGGTCGGGGTGGACATGATTGGGGATGTGGACTCGAAACTACCACACCAATGCAACTACCAACAATTTGGAAATAGGTCTTGATCAAGGACACATGATAAAACCAGTGGAAATGTGCGTCGGCCATGGGTGGGGGAGTGCGGGGGGTTTAGGGGAAAGTAGGAGCATGAATCATGTAACCATGTTAAAAATGATTATTAATAAATGTTTAAATTCAAAAAAATGAATGTTAAAATTGTTTTTACATGTAATTGGGGGAAAATAAAATATCATTTAAAAAAAAACAAAAACAAAAAAAAGAATACTCCAGTTCAATATTTCTTCCAGGTCACTCAGCATCAGCAGAAGAAATAAAAAATCATAATACAGAATTGTCAACATCTAAAATATTGCTACAAATTATTAAGACTGTGATCATTTACAGAATACATAAATTAAGTGAAAAGGAAAAGCACTAAATGAATGGTGTAGCTATTTTAGAGACTCAAGAGGATGACTATAATATTAATCCCAGAGCTGCCAAGGAGTGTTGGAGAAGGTCATGGAATCAAGATAATTTTACCCATTACCATCTGTAGTGGTTAATTTCAGCTGGATCTTAACTGCTATCTTGAATTGTTGACCTGGAGCTGGAAGAGACCTTAAAGCTTACTTAGTCCAAATACATTATTTTGCAGATGAGGAAACTGAAATTCAGAGAAGTTAAGAGATTTACTCAAGGGCACACAAATAGTTAAAGGTAGAGCCAAGATTCAAACTCAGGTCCAGTGATCCCAAGTTCAGAATTCCTTCTACTTCACCCAGCAAGTTATCTTGCCTGTTGATCTTTTTTCAATTAACTATCATTCTTTACAATGACCATTGTCCATTGAAATTGTTTCCTTTTGCCCCAAGTCCACAATTATGTCTGACTCTCTCTTCTTCTTTCAGAGAAGGAGAACGGGGGGAGAGAGAGAGAGAGAGAGAGAGTGATTTAGTCTTAATGCCACAGATAACATTTAGATCATTTGACAGGAGCTCTCTTCCAAATCCCCCTCTACTCATTCTTGACACTTCTTGGTTTCATTACTTATACTCTTCCCCTAGCTTCCTGTCAAAAAGGAAGGTGAATTCCTATTCCATAAAGGTAATTCCTATGTCCTTGACACTAGCCTTCCCTGCTACTTTTAGTACTTTGCTCTAACTGGCATCTCCTTTCCCATGTGTCTTCAATCTCTCCTCCTCTACTGAACTCCTTCCTATTCAATCCCCCCACCAAAAAAAGTTTTCTCTTAAGCTTTGTTTAATTAAGATCCTACATCTCTGACATGGTCAAACTTTGGGGAAGAGTAGTCTGCACTCAATGCTTTAATTCCTCATTACCCACTTTATCCTTATACCTTTGAAATCTCATTTTTTGCCCATTGTCCTACTAAAACTGCTCTATTCCAGGGACATTATCATCCATGTAATTACTGAGTCTCATGGCACCTCTTTGGTCCTTGTGAATCAATTACATATAATTATTAATCATCCATTCCTTCTGGATGATCTCTACTTCCCTATCTTCAGAGACAATGCATCTTCTTAGTTTTCCTTCTGTGTCTTTCTTTCCTGTCTCTCACTGACTACTTAAATGGGATGTTCCCCAAGGTTCTCTTTAGCTCCTTTCCCTTTCTTCCCTTCCCTTTCCTTCCCTTACCTTCCTTTCTCCTTTTATATTTTCTCCCTCAGCATTTTCCCTCAATGATTCCAACTGTTATCTCTGCCTTGATGACCACTAAATCTTTAAGTTCTGACTTCCTTCCCTACCAAACTCTGATTAACATATCCAACTATGAATTGTGTGAACACCTCTGCCTGGGTGTCCAGTTGATGACATAAACTCAGCATAGAAATAAAATCTACAATTGTAAAGAGCCTTAGAGATCACTTCCATACCCAAAACCAAACTTGTCTTTTCCCCAAAATCTGTTCTTCCTTCAGGCTTCACTATTTTTGCCTGGGGCATTGCCAGTTATCTAATTACTCAGTTTAAAACCATAATATTATATTTATTATTCCCCCTTTTTTATTTCCAACTAATTAACAAGTTCTTTCAATTCTACCTCTGAAATATTTTTTGTGTCATATATAACAATAGACTTAGAGCTAGAAGGATCTTTAGAAGTCATCTAGTTTAACCATTTTGTCTTACAGATAAAAAAAACTAACATTTAAGCCTGATTGATATTTAAATGAGTCACCCAAAGTCACATAGGTATTAAATAGAAAAGCAGATACTTGAACCTATGTCTTCTGACCTGAAATCCAGCCTATACCATTCTATCTCTTTATCTTCCTTTCTATTCCTTTTGCTTATTGTATAAGACTTCAGTGGGGCAGCTAGACAGTACAGTGGATAGAGTACCAGGCCTGGAGTAAGGAAAATTCATCTTCCTGAGTTCAAATCCAGCCTCAGGCACTTACTAGCTGTGTGATCCTGGGCAAGGCTCTTAACTTCAGTACTCTCCTCTGTAAAATGAGTTGGGAGAAGGAAATGGCAAAGTACTCCAGTATCTTTGGCAGAAAAACTCCAAATGGGGTCACAAAGAATCAGACATGATTAAAACAACCAAACAACAATATAGGACTTCATTATCACCTTCATGGACTATTCCAACAACCTCCTAAACAGATGGTCCAGTACCTATTCTCTAACCCCTATAATCTATCATTCATATGAGCATAAAAATAATACTCTATAAGCATAGATTTGGTCATGTTAGTCCTCAAGTCAGCATTTACAAGTTCCTGCTATGTATAAAATGCTGTGTTAGGGGCTGGGTATACAAACACAAAAATGAAACATTTCCTGTCCTTTACTAGTCCTCTGCTTCTAATCTTTTTAATAGTTCCCTACTGGTTACTGAATAATATTCAAACTCCTTAGCAAAGCATTCAAGTCCCCCTATGGTTTGGTGCCACCCTTCCTTTTTCATCTCATTTCATTTTAAATACTTCCACATGGTCTTCATTCTAGCCAAACCGGGCTAGTGATCATTCCCCATCCGAGCCTTATGGTTTAAAAACCTCTGAGCCTTTGCTCATTAGCTTAGAATATCCTTTCTTCCATCTCCCTCAATCACCCATTGACTTCCCACCCATCCTTTAATGCCCAAATCAAATACTACCTCTTCTATGAAACCTTTCTTGATTTTCACTATCAGTAATGAAATGACCTCTTTCCCATCACAATATAAACAATTTTAACTTTACTTCCATGTCATGTGTTATGTTACATCATTATTATTTGCATGTGACACCTTCTTAGGATACCCCCCAATACCCACTGATAAGTTTTCAAGTTGAGTTTTCAGAAGAATAACTATTTCAGGTCTTAAGAATAACTCTATGGAAAAGCAAATTAAAACACCTCTGAGGTTTCACCTCACACCTAGAAGATTGGCCAATATGACAGCAAAGGAAAGTGATAAATGTTGGAGGGGATATATATGGCAAAATTGGGACACTAATGCATTGCTGGTAGAGTTGTGAATTAATCCAACCGTTCTGGAGGGCAATTTGGAACTATATGCAAAGGGCTTTAAAAGACTGCCTCCCCTTTGACCCTGCCATACCACTGCTGGGTTTGTACTCCAAAGAAATAATAAGGAAAAAGACTTGTACAAAATATTGATAGCTGTGCTCTTTGTGGTGGCAAAAAATTGGAAAATGAGGGGGTGTCCATCGATTGGGAAATGGTTAAACAAATTGTGGTATCTGTTCGTGATGGAATACTATTGTGTTAAAAGGAATAAAGAAATGGAGGAATTCCATGTGAACTGGAAAGACCTCTAGGAATTGATGCAGAGTGAAAGGAGCAGAACCAGGAGAACATTGTACACAGAGACTGTGGCACAATCGAATGTAATGGACTTTTCTACCAGCAGCAATGCAACGACCCAGGATAATCCCGAGAAACTTGTGAGAAAGAACGCTACCCACATCCAGAGAAAGAAATGTGGGAGCAGAAATGCATTAGAAAAATATATGCTCAATCACATAGTGTGATAGGGATGTGATTAGGGTTTTGATGTTAAAGGATCACTCTACTGCAAATACGAATAACATAGAGATAGGTTTTGAACAATGATACATGTATAATCCAGTGGAATTGCTTGTCAGCTTTAGGATGGGGGGAGGAGAGAGCAGGGGAGGCGGGATTATGAATCATGTAACCATGGAAAAATATTCTAAATAAAAATTTTAAAATTAAAAAAAAGAACTCTATGGAACCCCACTCATGATCCTCTACAAATAGATTTCTCATTCACAGTCCTCTAGTACACACAATTATGTCTTGTCAAAGGCATTAACTAAGATGAAGTAATAAAAATAGAAGCTTCAAAATATTTCTTTTAAACCAGGGACATACTTCCCACAAACATACACAGTACTTATAGGAAGAGTGGTCTTCAAACTTTTGGTGCAATGGTGATGTGGCACAGTGTTAGGACTTGGAAAGCCTTTTTTCCCTTCCTAACATCCTTACTCAGCTTCCCTTGTGTCACCTCTGAAGGATGGGTTGTTTAGCTGTCTGCTCCTCTCCACAGGTCTACTCTCTCTTTCCATGGCTAGTTCTCTCTAGAGTCTATAGCTGGCTCTCTTCTCTGCAGCCAGGGGTTCTGTTCATCAAAATTTCTTCCTCCCACAAGCAACTGCTTTTCAATATCCAGGTTTGTCTGTCTGCTATCTCTGCTTCCTCTACTCCTCAGCAAATTATTGTATGCTGTAGCTCTTTCTAGGCAAATAGCTGCCAGATGCCATGGCAAACGGAGGGAGGAAGGAGAGAGACAAATACATCTCTCCATCCCATAACCTCCAGAAAGCAGTCTGAGTACTTCTTCCCATCTCATATCCTCCAGAAAGAAGTTCAAGTGTATATTTCCTCATATCTCAAGGGTTTAGCTATTTAAAGGTCTCCAGGGCATAATTAGTTTGTCTACTGAGTCAATCATCTTGTTCTCTTCTTTTTTAAAAAAAAATGCTTACCTTCTACTTTAGAATCAATAGTACCTATTGGTTCTAAGGCAGAAGAGCAGTAAGGGCTAGACAATGGGAGTTAAGTGACTTGCCCAGGGTCACACAGCTAGGAAGTGTCTGATGCCAAATTTGAACTTAGGACCTCCCATCTCTGGATCTGGCTCTCAGTCCACTGAATTACTTAGCCACCCCCCATCTTGTTCTCTTCTGACTCAAATAGGTGCTCATACTTTGTAAAAGGATCACAGCTATGGATGAAATTTCATAAACAGCTTGTTTCCAGCACTCAAATTTTTCAAGATTTGTGATGAAATCTTATGACTACCTCAACTGAGGGCATCACATCCTCCTTCCCTTACATGCATATATTCCATATCCTACTACTAGAGCAAAGCAACAACTAGGCAAGTTCCATGAGTACAGGGACCATATATCTCCTTTATACCTTATGTTTTCTCCATTATTTCTCTAAAATAATGCTCTGTGTACAGCAGGCACCTAAAGTCTGATGAATTTCATTGAATTTTCAGTTCTGCATATGATCTTATTCCTCCTTTCTTTTATTCAACATTTATTAAGCACCTATAGAATGTTGTGCTAAGTAGATGAAGTAGATATAAGAGGTAATTTGGCATTCAATTTGTATCCCTAGGGATTTAATTCTCTGAGCTTAAATTTTCCCTCTGTAAAATGGGGATAATAATACTGGCACAACTTTCTGCCAACATTGTAAGAAAAGCATTTTGTAAACCTTAAAATACTATACATATGTAAATCATTATTATGCACTTAAATAGAACTTGAATATCAATAATCTGGCTTAGTGAGGGGTGTAAGAGGGAGATTTTATATATTATATAGATATATATTTAAAGTGTGGCTGCCAGGAATCAATAATTCAGATTGATTCCATAATTAAATAGACCTAAGTCAGGATTGGGATTAAGGTAGTTTATTTACAATTAGGAAGGTAAAAGGTAGGGAAATAAAGAGAGGGAGAGGCTAGTCCAGGCCTGCAGAGGCCTGGACGGAGAGAGAGTGTTAAAAGGCTAATTAAACTAGCCTACAAGCCACAAGGCCTTAGCGATCAGAGGGGCAAGAGCCTATTTAAGGTAGAGTTTGGAAAACTCCAAGGTAGGCCAAGGAAGTCAGCCTAACTTACCCACATGACAGGGGGAAGGGAAAGGTGAGAAATATAGCTTTTGGACTAGCAAAGGTCCAGACGTGTAGCATTTTCTTAATGGAAACATACCCAACTTAAACTCTCAGTTCCATAAATAAAAGTCTATAATTATGTGAACTACACTAGGTTCTCTACCTCTAGTGCTGCCAAAAAAGAATTTTCCTTTTCATCTATAACAGAACCCTTACACATGTGTATTAGAACCCATGTGAGCATCACAGGGGTGGAAGTATAGAGATGGGAGGTGGAGGCAGGAAATGAGTTAATGGACTTGGAGTGTCATTTGGCCAGGGCCTGTTCTCTAAGGCCAAACCTATGAGCACCTCTGGATGAGGGCAGCTGAGTAGGTTTTGGTTGCATTGCTGGTCACACCCTGCTGTAGCACATCCTTCCCCTGAACTACAGTTATGGTTAAAGCTGGCAAAAAAGCAGCTGATGAGCTGAACTTTGTACAAAGAATCTAAGAGTGTGAGATTTCACTAAGGATTCCAAGGAGAAGAACCATTTAGAGCTCTTCAAGGGACAACTACTACAGTTATCACACTCACTGTTATTATTTGTGAAGACACTTCTTAATAAATTTAGGTGGGTCAGTATTTTGTTTGTTTGCTTTTTTCCTTTCTGTGGCTCAGTAACTGCTAAGAAAATAAAATCTGCCCCTACCCAGAAACTCAGAATTGATACTCCAGGTTCTATCATTGGAAAGAAAAACGAAAACAAAGACTAGCATAATTCACATTTAGCACAGAGTACTCACATGTGCACGTACACATACATCCATGGAAATTCCTGAAGGAATTTGGACCTAGTCATTCAGGGATCAAGCTGGGACCAGACTCTGCCATATGGATTTACTTTTACTGAAGGTTTCCAAATATTCAAGTTTAGATTATGATTTTTTTTCATGTTTCTTCTCCCCACAGCTTTTAATAAAACAGAGCAAAAGTCAAGCATGATTTCAAAAGAACAAAAGAGGAGAATGTTCATAGATCACTGTAACTATTATATGGAAAAAGCAAGGATAGATTATATGACAGATTCCATATACCAGACTAGTTCGAAGACTTCCCACCCTGGCCAGAAAAAAAACTCCTGCAAACATAATTTAGGAAGACTTTAAAGAAGCAGTATGGTGGGCATTCACCCAATCAATTTATCCCAGATTTTCTTAAATGAGTTTGTCTGGCCTGGCAACCCTATATTGCAAACAAATATAAAACATATCACTCCAAATGACCTAGCTAAGAATTATACATATCTAATAGTTCTTTTCCAAATGAAAAGGAACTGCTTCTTGTTCTACATGTTACTTGTCATGCTTTCACTTAGACTATCAACAATTACCTTTGAAATATAACCAATTATTAAAAAAAAAACAATGATAACATAGAAATTTGTAGTCTTTCAGGACCAAGAATCAGCAAGAAAAATAAAAATTCTAAGAGTTCATATAAAACCTGATAGAAGGACTATAACTCAAATGTAGTTCAATTCAAAGCAATGTATCATATTGAAATGCACGAGTGAAGCTAAAATTTAGATAAAATGATAACCAAGAGACAATGTTGAAAACAAAAATTGAAAAGGCTCCATTTCCTTAAAATTAGTTGGTTCAATTTTCAAAATACAGCCTATTTAAATTCCTTTAGTGTTTCCATCATGCATTTTAAAGCATAATATTAACATTGATGTTTCCTATGAAATTTTCATTTAAAATTATCAACTGACATTTTATGGTGCTTTGTAGGTATTTTCTTTAATCTTCTTCCAGGTGAGTCATTGGATCATAGGTTTTGAGCTAAAAAAGACCTTAGAATTGAGCCAATCCAACTTTCTCATGTTATAGATGAAGAAACTGAAGTCTAGAGTGGTTAAATTATTTGCCCAAGGTCATACTGCTTACAACAAAGCCAAGATTTGAATTCAATTACTCTGACTCTAAGCTAAACAATCTTTTCCACTGAACCATGTTGCCTGTACTTTTGTCTGCCATTTTATATAAGAAATTGAGGCTCTAAAGTATTAAATAATGGCCACAGTCATATAGCTAATAAGTGACTGAATGCTCATTTGAAATTTGGTTCTCTGATTACAAATCCAGTACTCTTTCAACAACTGCACTGCCTTGTAATTTATGAGAATAAGAAGAACACAATGTTTTCAAAATGCTGTTCTAAGTAAATTGAAAATGGGGAATCATTGTTAGTAATTCAGTAAATGGCATTCCATGGTAAAGAGATATGGTAATGACATTAACAATAACAACAAAAACAATAAACCATCTCAATGTCAAAGCCTTCATAGGGCAGAAAGGAAAGGAAAGGCAACAGCAAATTAGGAGAATATCAGCCAAGGTGAGGCATGGTGTGTCCTGAAACCATTACAGTAGTTATTACAGCCTGGAAGGAACACTGAAACTTTAGTGAATTGGGATCTGGCAAGATCATTGATCAGATTAGTACCCCAGGCAGCATGATGTAATCTGGTCAGTGTGGTGTAACTATTCCTAAGTCAAAGACAAATTAGATGAAATGTCATGAAGTTTCAGGCTCGCCTAATTTGAAATTGGGGGATGATCACTGAATATAGAAGAAAGTGGAGCAAGTGGTTTCCTTTCTGTTTTGGTACACAAGAATGCAAGAAAAATAGAAATGAATCAAAAATAATAACATCCTAACTGATAAAAAAGTTTCACAAATAATGAGCCTACAACTAAAATGGGCAAAGCACCAGTATGCATGAAATAGAATGAAAATATGAATGCTTTTATTATGTGCCAATACTATGTCATAACAAATTTAGAAGTAGATTTTGCCAATTCTACTGTTTTTTGGCTATGGTACTCTCAACCCTAAGACACACAAAAATATATTGTAAACCAGTGCAAGATAATGATAAAAAAAAAAAGTACAGCACTTCTAAGCTCAAATTATATGAAATAAGAGCTGAAATCTAGAAAATATAAAAAATCAGAAGCAATATTCAAAGAGCCTGAAATAAATTAAAATATTCACTTGATGCAAATTCCGGAAATTCTACATAGCAATGAAATGACAGCTAGATGGTACAGTGAATAGAGCACTGGGTCTGGAGTCAGAAAGAACTAAATTCAAATCCAGCCTCAAATGCTTACTAGCTTTGAAACTCTGGGAAAATTACAACCTCAGTCTGTCTCAGTTTCATCAAATGTAAAATTAGGATAATAATAGCATCTACCTTCCAGAATTATTATTGAAGATTAAATGAGATAATATTTGTAAACTGCTTATTACAGTACTTAGCATATTAGAGGTGATACATAAATGTTTGTTCTCTTCTCCTTATTCTTCTGGATAACAAAAGCAATATCAAGGTCCAGGATGATTTTGAGGAAGAGATGATACTTAAACTGGAGAGCACTTTTTTTAACTCTGACAGAATGAATACAACTAAGTACACCAATTATATCAAAGCAAAGTAATTTTCAAAAACTTTTATCTGCTACAACCAGAATGAATTAAAACATACTCCTACAATAACTGATAGAAAGTATAAAACATTTCAAGACCTGAACATAACATATAAGTGGTAGCCATTAAAATGGTAAGAATCATCTTGGTAAAGGTGGAACTATCAAGGAATACTCAAGAACAAACTTTAAATATAACTATGGCCAAAGAAGTTTGATAAAGTTATTGAAGACTCGAAGAAGAACATTGGAAGATTACATTAATAAAGAGCTGATACATGTTGCACTTTTTTACTACAAACTTGAAAGCCCTATCATCCAATTAAAGTCAACAAATAAAGAACAAGGGAAAAGACATCCAGAAAATAATAGTGTTGGAAATTCTAGATTCCTTTAATCAGCATCTGAAAGCAAAAGGTTAAATTGATTTGAGAAGTTAACATAGTGCAAGAATAACATAAACAATTCAATATCAATTAAAAATTTTCCTACAGAGACTACAGAGAGTTGTCCTAGGTTCAAATACAACCTCGGACACTTCCAAGCTGTGTCTAGCTGTGGGCAAATCATTTAACCATTGTTGCCTAGTCCTTTCTTCTTTTCTGCCTTAGAAACAATACTAAGTATTGATTCTAAGAAAGAAGGTAGGGGCTATTAAAAAAAAAAAGTCAAAAGGAATCAGACAAGAGAGGACAGCCAAAGAGGAAGGATGTGAAAAATTTCTGGTCGCCTATGTTGTCCCAAGAAGTTCAAACAAACTAAAATGTTAGAAAAACCACAAAACAGAAAACTTGCATACCTTTAATAGAATGAACAAGAATAGCTGTGTCAAGGGAAAGTTCATCTCTGTAAAACCGGAAAACATCAGGGCAAGAGAAGAGTCATAATTGTTGGCTCAAATGCTTCATGATGATACATGAATTACTAACAAAGCACTTTACCGGCTTCCCTTCAGATGAAACCTTAATCCCAGTTCTTAACCAAATGCATTACACATCTACAACCAAATTATGAGAACACCAGCAACCCTTCCAAATATAGGCAAAATAAGTGCTTATGAACTTTATACAAACCATTCCCAGCTTATATTACAAAAAGTAAACCATAAACAATTAAAAGAAAATAATATATTGACTAGAGAGCAAAAAAGAATGTGCCAAAAAGTCCCAGGGGCAAAAAAGGCAGTTTATTGCTCATTTGGCAATTACTGAACAAGCTGTCCCAAGAATACTTTCATTTTCACTGCATATATATCTTGAATGTACAAAGTTATGTGCATGTTGCTGCCTCTATTTGAATGTGAGCATCTTGAGGGCAGGAGCCATGTTTCTGCCTTTCCTTGTAACCCTGTTGCTTAGCCTAGTGCCTCACACTATCAGTGCTTAATAAATATTGATGAACTGAGTTCATTGACTCTTAAACCTTTGCTACAGTTCCATGCTCATGTCTTATTCATATATGTATGGAATTACATAAAAGAGACCCACATCCAGGGAGAATGCTAGATGTCCATATGGGGATGTTCTCTATTTAAAGCATGCCAACAGCACAAGTAATATAAAATGGGGTATCTTTTATGGAGACGGCTTAAGACTCTTCTGTTTCTGCCTAGCCTCGAATCCATTATCATCTCTCCCAATTAGAACTGAACATGGATTCCAAGTTAAAGATGGAGATGTACCAAAATATATTATTAATCACTTAATATACATATATAACATAGAAACTAGACTTACTGATCAATGTAGATTATGCAAGGAAATGATAAAAATTGCATACTACATCATTTTGTTCAGTAATTTCAGTCATGTCCAATTCTTCATGACCCTTTTTGGGGTTTTCTTGGCACAGATACTGAAGTGGTCTGCCATTTCCTCCTACTACTCATTTTGCAGATGAGGCAAAATCTGGGTATGTTCTATCTAAAGCACCTCCCTTAACCTAGTCATTCTATTTGAAAAAAAAAAAAGAAATGAGGTTTGTCTGTCATGATCTATTTTTCAAAAAGCCATACTGGCCCTTTGCTATTTGCACTTACTGTTCTAGATATTCACTAACCCTCCTTTAATAATAGGTTCTAGAATTTTGCCAGGAATGGAAGTAAAAGAGAGGAGGTAAAAAAAGAAAGTGGAGAAGAAGGAGGAGAATAAAAACAAGGAGAAAGAAGAGGAGAAGAACAATGATGACAAGGAAGAAGAGGAGGAGATGAAGAACAAGGAGGAAGAGGATGAGAAAGAAGAGGAGTAGGAAGAGGAAAATTCAAGCTTAAAGTTTGCTGACACCATTGTCTTTTCCTTTATGGATAATAAATACAGCATCCAATCCTGTATCACTTCTTTTTTCACCATGATCATTTCAAGATCACAGAAGCTTAGCAGCCACAGGCACCTGTTTGAAATCACTATTTTATAGAAGATAGTGTGGTGCAATAAAAAAGTTAATTCTTTTGGAATCAGAAGATCTGGGTTCAAATATCTTCTGTTACAGTATAGCCACAGACAATTGAGCCTCAGTCTCCTCATTTATAAAATGGAGAATTGAACTATGTGGCCTTTAAGCTTCCTGCTCTAATCCTGCCTGCACTTTTCTATACCTGTTTTCTTTTTTAATGTTCATCTGCAAGTTCCCCAAGCATAGGTATCTCTCTTTAGGCAAACCTAATCCAGCCTCTTTGTTGCTCATTGAGATTTGTATCTTCATAATTTTATTCTTGCAAACATTCCATACCCCCTGAAACCGATAGCCTCTACAGATTTTTAGATTTTGAGGTCCTATTTATACTTTGTTGAATCCCTTGAAATCTGCTCCTCCCAAACAAATCTTGGGCACACATCAGACTGTCTAGCTTTTCTTTTCTCTTTTTCTCAAATTCTAGAGTGAAGTGATTACTTTCCTCCAAGGTTTCCATCATTTTCATCTCAGTAACTGGAGCCTCCTTATAGATGAAGCTGATGCAGTTTGGAAGTTTCCTTTGCTGGTTCCCTCACCTTCTGAAAAGCATACACTAAGGACAAGACAAGAAATTGTTCGCTGATCTGCATTTGGTAGAGACAGAAAAAATTTCATCAGATGTCTGTATGATAGAAATCCCACATCATTACTATATCAGTTCTTTTTGCCAACATTGGGATCAATTTCCCCTTCTCCTCATCTATTTCTTCCTTTAGTTCAGGTGGTCTGTTATATATACTGATAATATTTTCTCTGTCTCCATTCATCTTTGAACAAATGTTTTTCACTATGCTTTCCTTCTTGGATTTTTTCAAATGAGAATATATACAATTCTATTGTACCTCTGCCTCTTTTACCTAACTTGTTCCCTTTGAATAAGTTATACCTCACCCCACCAAGGTTCCAGTTTTGGATTTTATTCTACTATGTCTCAGTTATTTGCTTTGGGATTTCTGGTTCACATTGATTGCTACCCATACTTGGCGTGTTTGTAGAAGAATACATTTAGCTGTTGACTCCATTCTTGAATTTTTGCCTCCCATAAATTTCTGGGAATTTCTACTTTTATTCTTGTCCCACATTTTAGTTTCTTTATATATTTCCTAGCTTTATCTTTATACATAAGTAATTTTCTCCCTCCTGCTACTTTCCAGTTTTTAGTCTTTGTTATTAGATTTATGAGACGTCAGAGCAATATATTTTAACTCACTCTCATTAATATGCTTCATTCCTGGTCAAAAATATGTCATTGTATGCTTTAAGCTATGATTCAGAAATACAAATCCTGTTCTGAGATGTCATCTTTTTAACAAGATGTCCTTTGCCAAATCTACCTTTAACTTGTAAAGCCTTTGCCTTCAGCTGATAATGATGATGGAAATATCTTCTTATTTAGTTGTGTCCAACTCTTCATGACTCCTTTGGAAGTTTTCTTGGCAAAGATCCTGCAGTGGTTTGCCATTTCCTTCTCCAGCTCATTTTCATAGATGAGTAAAACTGTGGCAAACAGGTTTAAGTGACCAGCCCAGGTTGCTCAGCTAGTGTCTAAGGTCATATTTAATTTTGAATTTGAAGATGAGTCTTCCCGACTTCAGGCAAAGCACTCTATCTACTGTGCCACCTATCTGCTTCTCTAAAGATTTTTAGTTTCTTGCCCAAGATCTCAAAATCCTTGGCAATGTTTTCTACATTCCTCCCAGCAGCATCAGTTAAGGCAGTCTGTCAACAAACATTTGATAAACATTTACTTCATGCCAGGAGCTGTGCAAAGTTCTGGGAATACAAATACAAGTAGAAAGACAATCTCTACCTTCCAGGAGCTTATATTCTAATGATGAAGACTACACAGAAAAGGGAAGCTTTAAAGAGGGGTGAAGGATAGGGGAAGAGAAAGTGGAGAATGAATCATTAGCAGTAGAATTCAGTAATCTGAGTTCTCATCAGCATAGAGTTCTCTGTCTTTGCATTGAAGAAACGAGCTGGGGATGTGATCTAGATTGGTTAAATCATGAAGATAACTTTTCTGTGGCAAGATCCGCTAATGTCTTTCTGACATAGGATCACAACTTAGTACTGGAAGGGACCTTAGAAGCCAATGAGTCCAACATCTTTCTTTTGGAGATAAAGGGAGGGAGTTTGGGACTTGCCCAAGATTACACAGCTAGTAAGTGTCTGAGGTAGCACTTGAACTCAGGGCTTCCTGATTTACCATATGGAAACCTATCCACTGCACCACCTAGCTGCTCCTATCTTCTCCCTTCTCCCAGTAAGCAAGAAGCATAAATAAGGGGATGGTAGCTGACAGTATAATTACTTATACCAGAATGAATGAGTTTGTATATATGGCACTCCCCTATGAATGTAACCTCCAGTCAATTGACACTTCTTCAAGTATTGCTAGAATTGAAATATTCCTTTCCCTGCAACCAAGTGAGTGGTGAGCTTCTATGAATTTGGCCAGGCTGGTCCTTGGAGACCAGACCAAAGATGCACAGGGTATCCATCCATCACAAAGCCCATACTGGAAGCCTTTCCAGCTTGGTAGGACTAGACAGAGCCTGCACTATTGTTGGAAAAATCTTCCAAAATCCAGAGTCACCCTATAAGCCATCCTTAGGCTACAGAGGAATACTAGTAGAGGTAGCTAGGTATCAAATTGAATAGAGGACTGAGCCAAGATTCAAGAAGATGTGAGATCAAATCGAGTCTTGGCCACTTACTAGCTGTCTAGTCATTAACCTCAGTTTGCTTCAGCTTCCTCAGCTATACAATGTGGATAATAATAGTACTCACCTCCCAGAGTTACTGGGAGGATCAAATGAGATAATATTTATAAAGTATTTAGCATAATGTTGGGCACATAGTAGTTGCTATATAAATTTTACTAGTATTATTAGAGGATTACTAACACTATGTAAGTCTAATGATTTTATTATTAGCATTTTGCATTTGTAATCTTTCAGACATGAGTAAGGCTGCAGTTTAGCTTTGTGTTTTCCTATAGAAAAAAAAGCCAAGTAAGTAAATTAGTTTCACAAAAGAACATTTATACTTGCAAATAAACTGTCTTCAAGCATTAATTTATATAGAGAATTGATTTGCTCATTTTCCTTCTTTCACCAAAGTAGGCCCCTCAGGATTTCTTTTTGGCAAGCTTTTATCTGTAAAACTTAGTCATTACATACAGTTGGAAGCTTGTCTCTCCTTAAAAACAGGCTATTATTCATATTGTTCATTCTTCCACTTTTTTCTTGATCCCTCCCCCAAAAAAACCTTTAAATTTCAGTGCCTTTCATGTGTTCATTATTTCTTATTTATCCTGTATATAGCTTGCTTTGTATATATTTGTTTGGATGTTGTTTTCCCCATTTTACTATAAGCTCCATTAAGGTAGAGACTTTCTTTTGCCTCTTTTTATATACCCACCGTTTAGAATAATGCCTGGCACATAATACATTCTTAATAAATATTTTATCGATTGATTGATTAAAACATCTTCATTGGCTTCCTATGACTTCTAAGATAAATTACAAAGTTCTCAGTCTTTAAGACACTCCCCAATTTACATCTGACCAACTATTCAGCCTTATTTTACATCATTCCCCTTTAAACACTTCAATATATTAAATTTGTAAAACTAGGACCTCCCCAAACTCAATATCCCATCCTTCATCCCTGTGCCTCTGAATAGCATGTTCCCCAGACCTAAAATGCATTCCCTCCTCCTCTGTAATACTTAGAATCCTTATCTTATCTTCCTTCAGTGCTTAACTAGCTCCATTGCCATTTCCTTTTTGAATGTTTTCCAGTTGTTGATGTTCTTTCCCATCTCAAATTGCCTCATATTTACTTACCTATAAGCACATTATATCCTCCCAGTAGAATGTGAACCCCTTGAGAGCAGGGAGTATCTTTATTTTTGTCTTAATTTCCTTATTGCCTACCATACACTAAGTGTTTAATAAATGCCTATTGAATTGAAATTGGAAGGACTTGGGCATTGGCTGTGTCCAATCACCATTAAAAAAAACTGGATCCAGATTATAAAATTCAGTCTACCTAGCTTAAAACAACTCTTTGACCCAGATAAACCATAAAGCTTAGTCCTAAAAGCAAACAGAGCCACCATTCTTAGGGTATTCATTCATTTCATGAATAGGGACCAACTCCACAACTGTTCTTTGTTCATTATGGCTATAAAATCATAGCCATGGTATCATTCATTCTCACATCATCTATATGTGAGGGAGAAAGGAAATCAAATCACCCAGGGAAAATATGTTAATTCTTTACCACTTTGTTCTGGCTGCATACAATTAGCTATATTTATGAACTCAGAATTGAGATTCTATGCTTTGGCAATAAAAGGACAATCAACCAGTTTTGACTTTAGGTCAAATATTTGTTCACATGTGGAGACTTCCTCAGCTATAGCTACTAACATCATTAGAGGGAGCTATATTAATTCCTGGGTGAGTGAAGGGCAGAAAGGAGTGGAGGTAGGAGAAGGGAAAGCTATTCGTGATAGTTACCTATTTTCTGTCTATTATAGAGTCATAGAAATATCATATATTCATTCTAGGGATAGAGTACAACCCATCATTCTTAAAGATGAGTAATCTCAAGTCTAGAGAGCTTAAATGGCTTACCTAGAGTCACAGAAACAATGACAGAGCTGTCTGATTCTCAGTATGATATACTTTGTACTCTAGTAGCCGACCTTTCCTTATAACCCTTGTTGGCTGCCCCAAGGGTTATTCCACATGATTCTTAAAAAGTGACAAATGTATTAATTAAAGAATTTTGTTATAATTGTCCATCCAGTTTGTTGCTTCCCTTCTAAATTTGGTTGCATTGGTTTTTGTGTGTGCTGTAAGCTTCAAAATTAATATTCAAAATACTCCAAGTATTATATTTAATAAGATTTATTAAATTTAACTTGAAGCAAAAAGGGAAACTAAAAGGCTAGAGTTAAGAGGGAGCTCACCCAAGCCATGCACATGGAAGAGAGAGCAAGGGAGGAGATTACAGAACTATATAAACAATAAAGTAAAGATGCATGTAAAGGAAAAGGGAAATGGAATTTTGGGACAGGGACAGAATTCTGGGAGATGAAGTCAAAGGTAGAAAATTTCTAATTAATATACAACACTGGGGTCAGCTAGGTGGCTTAGTGGATTGAGAGCATCCTGGCTTCAAATGTGGCCTCAGACACTTCCTGGCTAGGCTGAGCAAGTCACTTAACCTCCAATGCCTAGCCCTTACCACTCTTCTACCTTAAAACCAATACCTAGTATTGATTCTAAGATGAAAAGTAAGGGTTCAGAAAACAAAGCAGCAGCACTGTAGCCAAACGCTGCAGAAGAAAGAATGCAAAATGTGAACGGATTTTATGCCCCAGGAGTGGCACTTCCCTGACCACAATAATGGCAAAATTGAAAAAGCCAAGTTTCTATCTTGAGTCCTCCTCTCTGTTACCCACCTCCTGAAGAGTTCTTGGTGATGAAGTCAAGATTCTACCTCTACTCCCTGCCTGCTTTTCCTCTAAAGGGAAAAAAAAATTCTCCTTCAAGGAAATGGATTAGAATGTTCAAATAATCAAGAAACACTTCCTTTGTGGCAGGCATTGTTCACAGTGCTGAGATACAGATATCATGAATGAAACAATCTCTATTCCCAAGGAGCTTATACTTTGACAAGAAAGATAATAAGCACATACATAACTATATATGGAATAAATATAATAAATATATCTATAAATTTGTTGTTGTTTGGTCACATCTGACTTCATAATCCCATTTGGGGTTTTTTTGGCAAAGATACTAGAATTATTTGTCATTTCCTTCTCCAGCTCCCTTAAAAGATGAGGAAACCAAGGCAAATAGGGTTAAGTGTCTTGTCCAGGAGCACATAACTAGCAAGTATCTGAGGGTAAATTTTAATTCAGGAATAAGAGCCTTTCTGATTCTAAATCAAGTGTTCTATTTACTGCAACACCTACCTGTATCATTTATAAACATACATGTACATACAATATACATTAATAAATATAAAATAGCAATTATAAGTTGTTAATTACAAGATCATTTTAGAATAAAGGTACTAATAGTTGTGGGGATCAGAAAAGTTTCATGTATAAGACAATGATTAAACTGTATCTTTTTTTAATCCTTACCTTCCATCTTATAATTGCTACTGTGTATTGATTCAAAGGCAGAAGAGTGGTAAGGGTTACAAAATTGGGGTTAAGTGACTTGCCTAGAGTCACACAGCGAGGAAGTATCTGAGGCCAAAGTTGAATCTAGGACATTCCATTTCTAGACCTGGTTCTCAATCCACTGAACTAGCTGACCCCTAAACTGAATCTTGAGAGAGATTCTATGAAGTGAAGATGAGAAATGAGTATATTGTAGACATGGGAGTCAGCCATTATAAAGGCACCAAGACAGAAGAGCATATGTAATAGAAAGATTCATCTGTGAAACCATTGTTCTAGCAATTATTTGTGTCAAACAAAATGCATAATTGCTCTCTATATCGGCCATGAAAACAAACCCTGAAAATTATGCCAAGAACTAAAAGGAATCCATTAGTCAGCATAAAAATAATTCAGGCTCCTCTGCTGTCTTTTTTGTTTGCTTTGTTTTTAAGAGAATCTAGAATCATGGGAAGAATTTTTTTTTGTAATTTTTCCTTTCTGTTATTATACACTTTCCAAAAATCAATACATATGAATATTTCCCTACACAAAGAACAAAAAAAAAGAGGGCAACATGTAAATCTGGACTCTGTACTACATAGGGCTTAGGGGGATGTTCTATATTTCAGATTTAAAATAATGATTACAACATTGTCTGCTTGTCTGCATCACCTTCTTAACTTTGAACTCTTCAATTTATTTTTTTTTAATTTTTTTTTTATTTTAAACCCTTAACTTCTGTGTATTGACCTATAGGTGGAAGAGTGGTAAGGGTAGGCAATGGGGGTCAAGTGACTTGCCCAGGGTCACACAGCTGGGAAGTGTCTGAGGTCAAATTTGAACCTAGGACCTCCCGTCTCCAGGCCTGGCTCTCAATCCACTGAGCTACCCAGCTGCCCCCTTCAATTTATTTTTAAAAATAATATATTTGTCACTTTTCCTTCATATTTTTTAGCATCACTATCACTACTTCCCACTGCCATTTAAATTCTACCTGTCAAAAAAAAGTAAAAATAAAAGTTTGCTGCTACAATAACTGTGTATGGAGTGTCCAGGAAAGTCTAGCATCTCTGGAATGAGGACATGCTGAGCCCTTTTCAGGGCTACTCATCCACTTCTGCTACCTGTCACCCAACTCACCTGTGGCTCCAAGAAGCTGTAGCAGCCATACCCCAATAAAACCTTCTCAGTAAATGGGCTAAATAAACCAGGTTGATGGCAATTGACAGATCTTAATTCCTTCAGTGAGTTAGGGGGGTGTCTGCCCCAAGCAAATGAAGACTTTCTCTGATGGACTTTTTGTTCTATTTGCCATAAAGGCAATTGAAGCAGGCATCATGGAGCAATGTGGAAAATCAGTATTAATCAAAACTCCTTTTTGGCCCCCCCAAAAACCTATAGATTTTAAAGCAAAAAAAGTCTTAGGGCTGAAGCTCTGAACTGTATTTTCCTGAGACCATGGGTGGAGTTTTTTTTTGTCTGTTATACTAGGAAATGCCGTAAATGCACTGTGCAACCATTCTGAATACTGCATGTTTATTCTTGGTGTCCATGCCTCTTATCCTGTCTGAGGTCCAGCTCCTCCAATCAGAGGAGCTTGAGAAGGGGACATCACAAAGAATATTAATGGGCAGTAGGGACAGGAAGTAACTTCCTTTTCCTAGAACCACATCAGACTAGAGAGGGCTCTGAGATGGCTCAACCTACTTGTAGAGGAGGCAACTGAAAGAACTAACCAGCCACACATGGCTTGTGGTTCTCTCTTTCTTACTCTGGTCCACTTTTTGCCTTTTAACAAATAATAATTATAAAAATTAAGATATGGTCTCTAGAGAATTTTAATTGTAACAGCAACTAGAGCTTGGTTAGATATCAAAGATGCCAAGTTCATCCATTGCATTCCAGACCATCACTAGCCATCTGACTTTTGTCTTACCACTTGATTTCTATGACTTTGGTAGAGAGAGTGAGGCTGATGACTTTGTGCAACTTTGCCTCACTTAAATCCAACTCACACCCATGTCAAGACATCACCTTTTGATGTCATTGGTCATCTTAGAAACAAAGATTCATACAAAATAAATCCACACTGGCTATGTCTGAAAATGTATTTCTTATTTTGCACTTCTAGCCCATCCCTCTCTGCCAAGGGATCATCACAGTTCATCAGTTTTCTGTAGTTGCGATTGGTCAGAGCACTCATCAGAATTCTTAATAGTCTTTACAATGTTGTAGTCATTGTATAAATTGGTCTCATTTTTAGCCTGCATTCATTCATGACAGGTCCCACATTTTTCTGAATCCATTCATTTCATCATTTTTAATGGAGCAATGATATTTAATTACATTCATATAGCATAATTTGTTCACAATTCAAAAGTCTATGGCCAATACATTTATTAAGATTTTCTTATGTTTCAGGCTCTGTACAAAGCACTGCTGCTACAAAAAAGGGCATAAGTCTGTCTCTGCCCTCAAGGAGTTCAAAATCTAACAGAAGAGCTCACAGTCTAGTTGATGGATATCCATTTTGTTTCCAGTTTCTTTGCTACCATAGAAGAGCTGCTATAAATCTTTTTTGTATATATGAGTTTTTTCCCCTTTGTCTCTGAACTCTTTGAGGTCTTATTGGGTCAAAGTATATATACAACTTTGTGATTTTTTAGGATCTTGTTTCAAATTGATTTCCAGACTGGTTGGACCATTTAATAACTCTACCAGTAGGGTGTCAGAGTGCCTGTTCTCTCATGGCCTTTCCAACAGTTGTTGCTTTCCCTTTTTTGTCACCTTTGCCAATATCATTGGTATGAAACAGAACTTCAGAGTTGTTTTAATTTTCATCTCTCTTATTAGTAAGGATTTGGAGTACTTTTCCCATTTGATAGTGTCTTTCTTCTTTTGAGAACTACATGTGTTTATATCCTCTCATCACTTATCTTTTAGAGAATGGCTTTTATTCTTATGTCTTTGTACCAATTTCTTATTTATCTTGGATGTCACATTTGGGAAGAATTATAAGTACATTTGTTCCTTATTGCAGCCATAAAGTATGCTGGATTAGAAGTCAGAAGACCTGGATTCTAGTCTTGCATAACTTGGTGTATAAAATAGTTAATTACTCTCTTTTTTTATAGCCTGGGCTTGCTACCTTCAATATTTATTTCTAGCTCTAACATCCTGCAAGTGTTACATGCCTTGTGGAACACAAGAGGGACTGAAAAGAAAGGATTAAGATAAATGTGAATGAAGTCAATAAATAGTCTATAGCTGCATTAGGTCTCTTAGTGATTTTTGAAAACTAAAAATATCTGCACTGTCACTTTTGTTCCTCAGTCCATAGGAACAGAAATGCTTTATATTGCAAAATTTAAATAAATGTATTTCAAAGTTTACTCTGCCTCCTATTGCATACTGTTCTTTTTTCTCTCTCTCTTCATCAAGCATAAGGTCTGCATTTTCTCCTCCTCAGTTGTCCACCAGACTAAGCAATATGCTAATCTAACTGAATAGTAAGGTTATTTGATTTCTGTGGTGAGTGTTTAGAATATCACTGCCATAAAGCAAGTTTTCCTGCCCACCACCATAAAGGCATCAGACGCACGCACAAGGAAGACTTAGCTAGTAGACTTCAGAGACAATGAGATCAACCACAAGGGGATAACACACAATTACAGAATGTACTATTATTCATCTAGCAAATATTATGTTTCCAAATAAGCAATATGCCACAAGTGGGAAAGAGCAAGAGCCTGAAAAATCCAGTTTTCATGATAATAGTGGTTGAAAACATGGCTGGATTAACTCTGACAGTTATACTTGCATGAAAACATCTGCTCTCACATGTGAGTTAAAATATTTCATCATCTACAACTCGGGCATTAATGATCTATTGTCCAGTCCACAAAGGCACTGTAACATGGATGAAAAAAAGAAGAAAATATATTTTAAAAAGAGGGAAGATTAAAATGAAACCTTCTTATGAGAAGAGAAACAGAGAAACAAAGACTCTTTTACCCAAACTAAATAACAAATGGGTGGGTTGATCATAAGGAAAACTGAAAATAATCTTCTTCAGGGATGATGCAATGGACCTAAATGATTGTATGAAGAGAAATATAAGGCAAGCAAGACAATATTCTAGGAGCAAGGGAATTGGATTTGAAGTCAATGGAGCAAAACTCAAACACCAACTCAAGAGCTCAGTATGTGTATGACCTTGGACAAGTCATTTAATCTTATTAGGCTTCAGTTTTCTCACCTATATAATGAAAAGGATGGATTAGATAAGGTCAAAGATGATGCCTCTTCTGCTTTTAGATGGGTGACCCTATGATTTTTTTAACCTAGAATGAATACTGAATGCTCTTCAAAGACTGGGGAAGAGTCTGTAAACTTATTAGAAATTACCAGAATCAAGAGAGAAGAAAACCCCTTGTTGTGGCATTATACTTCTTGACCATATGCCAATGATATTTAAGTCATGTTGCATACATTTACTCCATCATCCAGACTAATGAGGAAAAAAACAATTAAAGCTAAAGAGGTTCCTCACTTTCCAATTTCCAACAGTGCCTAGGATGTGGTATGGCCAAGTGGAAAATTTAAGGAGAAGAAAATCAGTCACGCCCTCCAAAGCCACTTCACCCAGACACATACCAAACCGCCTGCCAAACACTCCAAAAATGGCAACATGGATCTCAGCCAGGAGAGGAAGCTAAGTCCTCTGGCCACCTCATACCCACTGCCTAGAGCAGCAATAACAAGCCTAGACAACAGCATGCAGCAATGACTCAAGCATCATAAACAAAAATCTGAGGGTCAAATAAAGGCAGAGTCCCAGCACTAAAGGATTCCCAACTAACATCATTACCCAATGGATAGACCATAGGACTGAAGGAAAGGAAAACTTTCTATTTCCAAAGAGCTTCACCAACAACTTACTCTGGTATCGTCCTATCTCTAGGTAGCTTTTTTTATTCTCTGGGCATTGGCACATGACTTTCTTCCCATTCACAGATATCCCCATTTCTTTGAGATCATCAGTTATCAAAGAATTGTACAATGCTCAAGATGGATCATCTTGAAATTTAGAGATCATTGGGTCCCACTGCCTGATTTTAGAGATAAGGGAATAGGCCTTGGGAAGGGAAGGGACTTGTCACAGATAATTTATCAAATTGTGACAAAATTGATAAAAGAACCTGTGTCTCTTACTCTTCGGGTTGTGCCTTTCTCATTACCTCATTCTGATACATATCAAAGTTTTAAAATATTTTATTCTGAAGGCAAGAGTAATTTTCTAGATTGCCAACCTCTTATTCTACATAAACATTTTTCCTATTTTTATTTTTATTATTTAATTTAATTTAATTTAAATTTATTTTATTTTATTTTTTTAAATATTAAAAATATTTTTATTCTACATAAACTCTTTTTAATTGTTCATTCAAGCAATCAAACAATAAGCATCTATTAAGGATCTAAGAGTTCCAATAATATTCTAAGTTTTAGGAATACAAAGACAAAAGGGAAACAATTCTTGTCCTCAAGAAGTTTGTATTCTAACAGAATTGTTGTACATCCTTCATTTTCAAAGAGGACCAACAATATCATAGGGTGATGTCTTGACTTCAGTGTGAGTTAGATTTAAGTAAAGCAGTTACACAAAGTCATCAGCATCCATTTTCAGTCATTGAATTCCAATGGCAAAACAAAAGACAAAATGATTGGCAATGGCCCAGAACTCTGGGTATGACCTTGGCATCTTCAACATCTGACCAAGCCCCAAGCACTCCACAGTGGATGTTCTCATCCTCCCATTCACCACGGAAAGCCTTTACATGCTGAGGAAAGACATTGCTCTGACTCATTGACGGGTTTGAGGTCGCTATCAACTTGGAGCCACAAGTGAGAACTGGCTGAGAGGTAGACACCAAAGATGGATGAGCAGCCCTGAGGAGGGCTCAGCAAGCCCTCACATCAGATGTACTAATCATCCCTTTACACCCCAGATATCCCCAAAGTAAACATGTACAGATCATCAACATAAAACAAATGCAGAGTAAATGCAAGGTAATTGACTGTTAAGAATTCACTAAGTCTGAGAGAATTAGGAAAGAGTTCACAAAGGAGGAAGCTCTTGAGCTGAGATTTGAAAGAAGGTAGCAATTCTAAGAGGCAGAAGTAAAGAGGGTAAATTTTATAGACAGGTGTGGCAGTCTATGCAAAGACCAAGAAAAGAGAAATATATAAAAAGGATGCTTTGGCAATATTATAGAATATGTAAAGGAGAATTGTGCACACGAAGTCTAGAAATGCACATGTAGACTGGAGACAGATAAAGATTTTTAAATTCCAGACACATTTGGAATTCATCTTAAGGTCAATGAGGAATCATTAAAACTAGTAAAGCAGAAGGATGATATAGTCAAATCCAAAATTCCAGAAATCATGTAAGATTATTACATATATCTCTAGGAAAAAAATTGAATGCAGTTACTCCTCTAAGATTACATAGCAAGGCTATAATCAGTGATATGCTCTCTAAAAAAGAAAAAGAAAAAGCATGGACAACATACTTTTAGGTTTAATCTACATTGCTAACATTTTTATCCATCACTTTACTGAGTCTAGACAATCAACAAAACCATAAATCAAGCCCTGATTTGTAGTATTTACAAGTTTTTGAAGTGTAAATGCTACACAAAAAATTTAACAATTGCTTCTTTCAAGCTGGCTCCATCATTGCCCTGATGATTATGGAAGAACTCCTGTTTCCTTATATATTGATTTGATACTCTTATATAGATCATGCTTCTCCAACAAATATGAATTTTAATTTCTATCTTAAAGGTGTTTGGTTCATGTACCTAGAAAAGTCCTTAGACACCAACTTCCTCATTTTATAGATGAGTTGTAAATGGTAAGTGAAGCTAGGTGGCACAATGGTCCTGAGTTCAAATCCAGTCTCAGTTGCTTACTAGCTATTTGTCTCTGACCAAGTCACTTTACCTTGTTTGCCTCAGTTTGCTCATTTGTAAAATAAACCAGAGGAGGAAATGGCAAACCACTCCAGTATCTTTGTTAAAAAATGCAATTGGGGTCACAAAGATTCTGAAATGACTAGACAACAAAAAAGAAAATGATAAGGAGCACTAAAAAACAGTTCAAACCAGTTTTCTCATCCCTGAATTCACGGTTCCAGTCACTACTACACTAGAGGCTCAAACTTCTAGCTATGTGGAAAATTTTTGAAAGTGTAATGAAAAAAAAATCAGCAAAGCTGATTAAAAACTCCATCTAAAAATCAAATTTTGTTAATATGTTAAAACAAATCTCAAATCAAAATGTTCACTCTAAATCTAATATGCATTTTACCAAACTATTGAATTATTCTCTGAACATTTGAGTCTGCTGTTTTCTAGAAGTCTATAATCATAATTGGACAGAGAATTTCCCCAAACTTGTCAATCCTAATAACCTCAAACACTTGGGGAGACATTTGCATAAAAACAACACTTTCAGGCAGAATCTAGAAAGCATTGTTAAGATGATATCAGTTCAATAATAATTCAGTTTGAAATCTTGAGTACCTTCTATAGATTTACTAGATAATCTTTACATGACCTTGGGTATAACTATATCTCTCGTTCTTGGATTCCATATATAAAATGGAAGCAGTCATCTCTGCTCCCCTTCTTAAATTCTGTGCTAAAATCAGGGATTCATGAAAAGACTCAATATCCTTTCTTCCTTTCTTTTTTAATGTGCACTAGAAGAAAAAAGAAGGAAAATGCATTTCTTTTTATTTGGTTGGGCCTGGTAATCATTTAAGGATATGGTACCATGATAAATAGCTCATATTTGATAATGAACCAATTGTCTTAAAAAGAAATAAAAAGCACTGTTCATAAATATGAAATGCCCTTAAAAAAACAAGTCTTGAATGACAAGTAAGATGATTTCAGAAAAATCTAGAAAGACTTATATGAACTGATGCAAAATGAAGTGAGCAAAGCCAAAAAAAAAAAAACCATTGTACACAGTGTCAGCAATATGTCTTGATAAATAATTGTGAATGACCTAGTTATTCTCAGCAATGCAGTGACACAAGATAATCTCAATGACTCATGATGAAAAATGCTGTCTATCCTCTAAGGAAGAAGTAATGGAGTCTGAATGCAGACAGAAACATATTATATTACATTTTCTTACTTCTTTTTTAAAAATTTAAGATTTCTTCCACAAAATTACTAATATTGAAAAATATTTTACATGATTACACATTGGATTGCTTACCATCTATGGGGGGAGATAGGGCAAAAAGAGAGGGTAAGAAGAAAGGAGAGAATTTGGAACTCAAAATTTTAAGAAATTAATGTTAAAAATTTATTTTAAAATGTAATTGGGAAAATAAAATATTCTTTTAAATAAATATTATATATAGTACACCTATGAAAATTTAAAAATTAGAAAAAACAGGGAAAGAAACAAGCATCTGAGGCCAGATTTGAACCAGGATTTCTCATCCCTAGGCCTGGTTCTCAATCTACTGAGCCACCTAGCTGCAGCTTCCCAACAAAGAAAAACTGAGTGTTAGGATGGAAATGGTGGGAACCTTGAGTGAAATAATCATGGCATCCTTGACTTTGTGATAGAGAAGGAGAAGAAAACTAGGTATACTACCTGATTTGGGAAGATCTCATTACAAGAGATTCAATAAAAAGAGAGGTGGGATCCCATGGCCCAAAATTCTACAGGAGAAGTCAGTCCAGCAGAAATGGAAAGTTCTCAAGAATAAAATTCTGAACACATGGAGAGATGCAGTTCCAGTAAGGAAGAAAAGGAGAGTTGTCTAAAAAATCAAATGTGGATCCAATGGGAATTCATGAAACAAGAAAGATTTCAAAAGATATGGAAAACATAAAAATTTTTTAAAAAGAATTTATTATTATTATTATTCCTGTTGACTCCTTAGGAGCATAGGGCCGCAACCATCTCACGCCAGCGGACTCTGTTCTGGGCAACTTCCCCCAGCTGGGCCCATGTCATTCCGACCGTTTTTGTTTCATTTTCGGCAGATCTTCACCACGTCTGTTTTGGTCTTCCAACTTTCCTCCTCCCTGAAGGGTTCCAGCTCAATGCTTGTCTGGCTACGTTGTCTTCCGGTTTTCATAGCGTATGTCCTATCCATCTCCACTTACGTTTCTTTATGTCCTGACTAATGGGATACTGGATTGTTCTTTCCCAGAGATTAGCATTGGAGATCCTCTCAGGCCATCTGATGTTCAAGATGTGACGTAGACATCTGTTAACAAAGACCTGGAGATTGTTGGTGTTAGCGCTCGTCACTCTCCAGCTTTCTGATCCATATAGGAGGACGGCCTTTATGTTGGTGTTGAAGATTCAGGGCTTAGTGAGGAGGGACAGTGCTCTGGAGGTCCAGACAGACTGCAGGGTGTTAAATGCCTGTCTGGCTTTGTTGATTCGGTTTCTGATGTCCTCATCTGCCCCGCCGTCCTTACTGACGATGCTACCCAAATAGGTGAAGTGGTCCGTCTCCTTGATGTTTTCTCCCTGTAGTTGGATTGGCAGGTCCTGTCTGCTGTTGACTGTGATCACCTGGTCTTCCTCTTGTTGATCTTCAGACCTGTCTTCTCCGCTTCTTCAGAGAGTCGTGCAAGTTTGGCTTGTGCATCCTGCTGCTTGTGAGAAAGGAGACAGATGTCACCTGCGAAGTCAAGGTCCTCGAGCTGCTTGGTGTGAGTCCATTGAATGCCCGCATTGTTGTCCTTGGTAATTCTTCTCATGGTCCAATCTATGACCATCAAGAAGATAAGGGGCGAAAGCATGCAGCCTTGCTTCACTCCGGTTTTCACTGTGAAGGGAGCCCTCCGTTTCCCATTGTGGATGACCTGGCAGGTAAAGTCTTTGTATAACTGCTGGATGATGTGGATGAGCTTCGGGGGAATCCCGTAATGCTGCATCAATCTCCAGATGATGCTCCTGTCCACGCTGTCAAATGCCTTCTCGAAATCCACAAAAGTCATGTAGAGGGGGGACTGCCACTCGATGGACTGTTCGATGATGATTCTTAGGGTGACAATGTGGTCAGTGCACGATCTGTGCTGACGAAACCCTGCTTGTTCTATTCTCAGCTTCTTGTCCAAGGCCTCCTTCAGTCTTTCTAAGATGACTCTGGTCAGGATTTTGCTGGGAGCGGATAGAAGCATGATTCCTCGCCAGTTGCTGCATTGGGATAGGTCACCTTTCTTGGGTAGCTTCACCAGGTAGCCTAGTTTCCAGTCTGTCAGGACTTGTTCCTGTTCCCAGATCTTCTGCAGGAGGGGCTGTAGCATCTCTGCTGACATTTCTGGGTCTGCCTTGATTGCCTCCGGGGGGATGCCGTCAGAAGATTTATCGGTGAGCTGGCTTCCCAGAGGCTTTCACCAGCACGCTTCGTGGACTCTGTTGGAGAGCAATCTTCCAGACTAGGCGATCGTTGGTTTTGTTGGTTTGGTGAGGTTGCGGTTTCTATAGCAAATGTGATTTTTTACTGGGTGAGGTTGCTAGCCCCACGCCCAACCCTCCTCCTTTTTCAGCCGGGCTTGGGACCGTCCTTGGCGGAGTTTAAAAAGAATTTGTTGTTGTTTAATTTTTTTCATGACTTTTACAATCAATAATCCTCCCTACCCCTATAGGACACACATTCATAACAAGTAAAAATATTTAAGTCAAACAAAATAATTTAGAAACTGGGACTGATAGCATATGTAATAATCTACAGTCACAATCTGTTACTAGTCTTCACTAAGAAAAGTGTTTTATTTACAGTTCTCTAAAACCAACATTAGACATATATAATTTGAATTCTTTTGTCTTTTTGTTTTTTATTTTCATTTACATTATTCTAGTTATGTTTACTACTTTCAGTTTTTCTTTCTTTTATGTTTCTTCCAGTCATGAAAGTCTTCCTATGTTTCTCTAGATTCTTCACAGTAATCATTCCTTAGGAAATAATAATATTCCTTTACATTCGTATTTGTTCAGTTATTTCTCACTTAAAAGACACTGATTATCCTTCCTTTTTCTTCCAGAAAATGAGCTGTTATGAACATCTTCCTATATATGGGGCCCTTCTGTCTTTGCTTCTCTTGGTGTATCTGACCAGGAGTGGGATCTATGGGTCAAAATGTATAAATGGTTTAATAATTTTCCTCACATAATTACAAAACAATATGTAGAGTGGATGGACAAATCCATAGCTCTACCAACAGACATTAATGTGCTTGACTTTTCATAGCCCCCTCCAACACTGGCTATTTCCATCTTTTATCGGATTTATGTTTTGTCAATCTTATGGGTTTAACTTAAAACCTGAGTTGTTTTCTTGTTTCAATTAGTTAAAAAAGCTAATTTCTCTTCCTCACTCTTCTCAGTCCCTCAATAAAAAAGGAAGAAAGAATAAGCTCTCGTAACATATACATAATAAAGTAAAACAAACTCCCACATTGGCCACACCAAAAAAAAGCTTCATTCTGTACCCCAACGCCATCTCAAGAGATAAGTCACATGCTCTGAAATCATGATTAGTTATTTCATTGATGAGAATTCTCAAGTCTTTAAAGTTGTCTTTACAATGTTGAAAATATATGTATACACATATATGTACATATGCACATGCATATATGTATACATATATATTTCCCAGTTCTGCTCAGCAGGTTATGTCACATATGCATCAATCTCCTGCATGTCTTTGATATTCAACTTTTTATCAGAGGTGATGAATGCAAAGACTTTTACCCCATTCAGTAGCTTCTTTCCTTATTCTAGCCACTTTGAGTTTGTTCATATAAATGTTTAACTTTATATGGATTATTCATTTTTTTCTTTTGTATTTTTTCCATTCCTTCATTTTTCGTGAATTCTCCTTATGACAATATATGAAAGACATATATGAAAGACAAGTTCTTCAATTCTCTAATTTTTAATGGCATTCCTGTTTTAGTTCAATTATCTATTGGAGCTTATTAAAATACAATATAAAATGTTGGTCTAACCCTATTTTCTGCCAAACTATTTTTCAATTTTCCTTGAACTTTCTATTGAGTTCAGAATCCCTTCCCCTTACTCTTGCCTGCTTTTTTAATTTTTAGACCAGTATTAAAGAACTTTAGTGTATATATATTATAGTTTAATACTTAGTTGTGCCTTTTTTCCTCTTTTTAAAAATTTTCCCATTGAAAGTATTTATTTTTGTCCTCTAAATGAATTTATTTTTCATGATCTAATTCTACAAAGTAATCTCTTTAGAGTTTGGCACAGCACTAAATCTAGAGATGAATTTTGTCATTATCTTCATTCATATTATATTATTGGGGCAGCCCAACAACAAATAATAAATATATTCTAAATTATTTAAGTTTTCCTTTTATTTCTGTAGAGTTTTATAGAGAAACTTCTAAAAATTGTTTAGTTTTTTTAAAGTATGGTTGGATTCAACAAGAATAGTATCACAAGTGCTAAAGCTCAGAATGAGATAAAGCTGATAAGGAATGCTAAGGACAAAAAAGACAATTTTAAAAAGTCATATTAGGAGCATCATAGAGAGGACAGGACCATAGTTCTGAGTAGATGGAATGATGGCAATTGGTGACATAGAGGAGGCAGAACCTTTTATTTTCAGCTTGGATTTTTTTTCTATAAATAAAAAGTATATTTGAACTGAAAAGTACAAAACTAAAAGGGAGCTGAAACCCAAGACAGATATAGAGGCAATAATCACCTAGCTGGCCTTAATAAGTACAAATCACCAAGCGCACATTAACTGCATTCTAGGGTACTAAAAGATCTGGCAGCTGTACTTGCTCTTCCAAAGACAATGGAAATAATCTTCCAAAGACCATGGACTAGAGAAAGGCAAATATTGTCCCAATTAAAAATCTAGAGAAAAGGGTGTAATTTGAAAATGCAGATCAATGTTTCTAGAATATACTATTAAAGGAATAGTTACTTATATATGATATATATTATATGTGATGTGTAATATTAAGGGAAGATCACTAATTTCTAGAAAAGGAAGCAGCAATCACAAAAAAAGAAAACATAGCTTAGATCATTACAGACTAACCCTATTTCTTTTTTTCTTTTTCTTTTTTTCCTTTTTTTCTTTCCTTTTTTTTAACAGAGAGTAGATCAGGGAAATGCTAGCATTTGCTTATATTTCAGCAAGGCATCTGACACAGAAAAGATGGAAAGATTATGAACTTGAGTATAGTCTAATTAGTAGACCCCAATGTGATTGAATGATGATAATGAAAAAATAATTCAATGTCAACTGGGAAGAAGGTCTGTAGTCAAATTCCACAGTCCGTAGCTTCCTTCAAGATTCAGCTCAAACACCACCTGCCTTTATGGAATCCTCCCTCAACCTCAACTGTTAAAGAGTCTTCCCTTTTTAGGTAACCTTCTACCTACTCTGTTTATATTACTAAGTTAACTCTCCTTTGGAAGGCAAGCTCCCCGAGGGCAAGAACTGACTCTCCCTTTCCTTTTTATCCTCAGTACTTAACACAGTGCCTAGAATATAATTATATTTAATAAATCCTTTGTTGATTTGTTGATTGCTTTGCATTTTTATGTAAAAGAAAGAGGCAAAGATAACATAGGTCAATTTTGAAGATGGCAAAAAAGCTAAGAGGAATGACTAATACATTGGATGATAGAGTCAAAATTTTGAAAAATCAGTAATATAAAATATTTATTAGGAAGAATCTAATGTGATGAAATTTCATAAAGATGAATGCTTAAATCTTTTTTATTTTTTATTTATAACATTTATTTATTCCAAAATAAAGTTTATTTTATTTTACACAACAATAACAATTTTTAATAATCGTTTTCTGACATTTGCAATCTATGTTCTCTCTCTTCCTCCCTAAGAGAGCATGTATATGATATATATTGCACACGTATTATCATACATTTATTTCCATGTTCATGTTGTAAAAAGAAGGCACATCACTTGCTTCTATCTGCATTCAGTCTGTATGAGTTCCTTCTATAGCAGAGGATAGTCTTTTTGTCATGTCCTTTGTGGTTGTTCTGGATCTTTGCATTGATGACAATAGTTAATTTATTCCTAGTTGATCATCATACATTGTTGTTATTACTATGTACAAAGAATGATTAAGTCTTAAATTAAGACCCCCCAAAAAAATCAACTTTATGAGCGCAAGATGGTGGAAACTTGTCTAGTTCCCCTAAAAAAATATCTGAGAGTAAAAGGGAAAAGTTTAAAAGTTAAAAAAAAAAAAGTTAAAAAGAAAAAGTGTAGGGAGATTGAAAGCTCAGTGGGTCATTAGCATGTAATGAACAGAAAAAGCTAATGCCATCGACATTAATTTAAAGAAAATACGGTGGGCAGCCAAGTAACTCAGTAGATTAAGAGATAGGTCTAGAGATGGGAGGTCCTGGGTTCAAATCTAGCCTCAGACACTTCCCAGTTGGGTGACTCTGGGTAAGTCACTTAACCCCCATTGCCTAGCCTTTAACGCTCTCCTGCCTTGGAATCAATACATAGTATTGGTTAGAAGGTAAGAGTTTTAAAAAAATGGAAAACATGACATCTAGAAAAAAATAAGGTGATAGTTCCACTTTATTCTGCCATTGTCAGATTATCTTGAATGTACTATGTTCAGGTATGGAAGTCTCATTTTAGAAAGGACATTAACAAGTTGCTATGTGTTTAAAAGTGGTGGTGGGGAGCACACCAGGATCACTTGAAGGAAATGGGGATGACTCTAGAAAATCAAACCCTGAGGGGCAAATGATGGCTATCTCCAAGTGTTTTAGGGACTAACAGAAGGAAGAGGGACTAGACTTATTCTGTGTGACTCTTCAAGACAGAACTGAAAATAATGAGTGTAAACTGTGGTAAAGAGGAATTTAGCTTGATGAAAAAAGTTTCCTAACAATAAGAGCTATTGAAATGTAGAATGGGCTGCCTCCAGAGGTAATAGATTCTCCCTCTCTAGAGGTCTTCTGGCACATGCTAGATGATCACCTTTCATGGATATTGTCAAGATAATTCTTGTTTAGGTCTAGTTAGGCCCCTTCCCCATTCGCAGATTCTATAACTATTGAAGAAGGGTTTTTCTAAAGTGTGCCGGGTCATTTGAATCTAAGAGTTTTATCCTTATCCTCTGTCCACCATAATATCCCCTTTGGGAAATGCCTGCGTAGAACATGTCCACATATTTGGAGAAGAAAAGCAACATATGATATCTATGAGTTTCTTTTTATTATAATAATAACTGACATTTATATAATAGAGATAATATATATGAAGAACTTTGTAAAAAAAAACCATAAATGTCAGCCTTTTGTTATTGCAAAGTATTTTATGTTTATAATATGATTTCACTCTCATTATCTCATTTAATTCTTGCAACAACTCTGTGATTTGGGTGTTACTCCATTTTACAGATAAGAAGGTTAAGGCCCTAAGAAGTTATGACTTAGCCAGGAGCATATTGTTTTTTAATCCCTAGAAAGTAAATTATGGTATCAGGACCTAAACCCTGAAATTCTGATACCCAGGATTAATGTGTTATACTATGAAACTGTCTCTCTTAAATTATCCATAATGAAAATTGTCTCCTCACCTCCCTAATTAATTTGAGCATCTAAAGATGTGATAAGGAAAAGAGAATTATGACTCTTAAAAATGGGCTGAAACTGTAAGTTGAGATCTGGTCTTTATTTTTCTTTATTATTTCCTCAGTAGACATCAGTGTCACCTTCTTAACACACTAAAGGGAATCCATTAAACAGTTTGACTTCTTAACAGGATACAGTTCCCTTTCTGTACATTATTTAAGAGGCAATTACCCAAGAGGCAATAAAAATCACCTTTTAGAACTGACACTTCATCCTCCCTCTGACCCCACTCTGTTCAAATATCGAACTATATACTGAGTGTGGAACATCACACACTGCTCTCAGAACTCCAGCCAAGTTTGGGTGGAGTGGGATAGGTCAAAGACAGAGTCTCAGTCATCATTTAAAATTTCATTTCTTCCATTGGCTTGTGTCCCAAGTGTTATTTAATATTAGTCGGTGTTGATTTCCTTTGTGTCTAATGTGGACCTAATATGAATTTAATCCCTTACCCAATGACAAGACAAGAGTCCAGAGAAAGCATGAACAATCTGGAATCAGGGGGTGGACAGATTTATCATTGTATTATGGGCTCTGCTACCTCAGAGCGCAGGCTAAGAGCTTTAGTTGTCCTGGTCTCAGGAAGAGAATGCTGAAGTGGGAAGAGAGGGTGAAGGATTTATGAAAGAGAAAAGAGGCACTGAAACATAGAAATGAGATGGTGAATCCCATAACCTGCTGTGCTCAAGCCTCTCAAAGGACATTTGCTAAATGTTTATTTACCACCTTTTTGAACATGAAATGATGAATCAAGTTTCTGTGGGGCCCTGCTGAGAAAATCTCACAGGGAGATTACTCAACTTCGGATTCTTTATTTTGAAAAGAAAAGCCAAAACATGATTATTTTATGAGATAGAAAGGGAAGAGAAAGAAGACACAGAAGATAAAGGAAAAGGAGAAGGTGAAGAATGAAAAGGAATAGAAGGAGGAGGAGGATTCTTTCCATTCATTTCACAGCTTTCAAAGCATTTCATGTCTATTATTTATTTGATCTTGACCACTTTTGGAGAAGGGATGAGAAGGAAAGAAGCATTTATAGAGTACCTACTATGTGCCAGCCACTGAGCTAGCACTTTACAAATATCTAATTTGATCCTTAAAACAACCCTGACAGGTAGGTGCAGTTATTTCACAATTGCGAAAACCGAAGCAAACAGCAGTTAAATGACTTATCCAGGGTAATATAACTTAAAAGTATCTGAGACTGGTTTTGAACACCAGTCTTCCTGACTCCATGATCTGTGTTCTATCCACTGAGTCAACTAGCTGTGCAGAAACCTTACAAATGCTGTTTACTGGTAAATGGAAAGAATGTATAAACATTCTCCAATTTAGGAATCGGTTGCATTCCAAAAGTGTGTTTGTAGATCCATTGTCTAGAATTTGAAATATACTTTTTTTATAGAATCATTATGAGAGGCTTGGAGTTCCAAGCTAGCCCACAAATTCCTACTTAACACATAGTGTATTAGTTGGACTATATATCTCATCATATATTCCAATATACCTTATCATAATTTATCACATTTCTATGAAAGATATAGACACAGTTAGGGATATTTATATCTGTATCTACCTATATGTATCTCTCTCTTTCTCTCTCTCCCTCTATCTATACATGCATCTATCTATTTCTATATCTGTCTATCTTTCTACCATCCATCAATCTATCTATCCATCTATCAATCCATATATCTATCCATATATCTATCTATCTCTATCTCTATTTCTAAATTTATCTATCCATATATCTCTATCTCTATCTCTATTTCTAAATCTATCTATCTATCCATCTATCCATCCATCTATCTCTCTATCTCTCTATCTCTATTTCTAAATCTATCTATCTGTCTACCTGTCTGTCTATCTATCTATCTATCTATCTATCTATCTATCTATCTATCTATTTATCTATCCAAAGATCACCTATCTCTTCCAAGTCTTAAGTGGTGACAACAGAAAGTGGTGGCCATAGTTTAAGCTTTCCCCAATTCCCCTATCCAGAGGGTGGGTAACAAAGTGTGGAAGATACTTTAGGGCATGAAGAATTTGTTAACTTTTCATTTGTGTTATATGCACTCTGACCAAATGAGTTAGGCAGTTTTCCTCAGGAACTATCCTGTGACCTTCTCTGTATAAGTAAAAAAGAACATGACTTATTAGCTGGACTTGTAGCTGACCAGGTAAGTATAAAATGACTGAGCTAGGGCACTGTATGAGTGGAGAAGAATATCTATCAATTGGGTGGAGGGACAATTGCTGAAGAGAGATAGGTTAAGAGAGAAATGAAACCCAACCTTCTGAATGGCAGGATGGAGTCTGATAGCTATAGACAAGTAAAGAAGATGGCTCCATCATATTATTTGACTTCCAGGATCTGTATCCCTGCAGAATGGATTCTCTTTGGTGAGATGGTTCCCTCTCTGTATGGTTGAACTGAGATCTTATCTTGATCCCAGATGAAAAAGTAATTTATTCATATGTATTCCTTGGTGTATTTTTGTTGTTGTGTCATTTCCATCTATGTCTGATTCTTTAGTACCCCATGTGGGATTTTCTTGACAAAGATCCATTTCCTTCTCCAGGATATTTAACAGATGAAGAAAAAAGGGTTAAATGACTTGTCTGGGGTTGCCCAGTTAGTAAATGTTTGAGACTATATTTGAATTCAGGAAGATTCATCTTCCTAACTACAGGAGGCTGAGCACTCTATCCCCAATGCCACTTAGATAACTTGTTGTATTTTAATCTGTAATTTCTCTGATTTTAATTTTCTGTTCTCCTTGGATAGAGAGACTTTATTGCTACTTGTTGTTTTCAATGTTTGGGGGAGTTTAAGGTGTTTAGAAGATTAGCTAGTGAGTATAAGCTAAATTCTACCTCCCCTCTGAAATCAATTGGGGAAATAGTTTTCATTCAGAATTCAAATTCATACCCCCAAGATATTTGTGGGTTTCTAGATAGATTATATTCTAATACCCCTCTTGGAGATCTAAATTATTGAGCTTCATCCACTCTGTATCCTATCTTCTCCTCTCTCTATCATACCCTTCTCAGCTAGATTACTGGATTACTGTTACCCCTTCCTACTTTCTGAGAAGGTGGGCAAATCTTAGATGGCTTTTTTCTGTACAATTTATATATATATATTTAGAAAGCCTCCCACATATATTTCTTACACTCACATTTAAGAAAATGACTTTCTTTGTAAACTTTGTAAAACAGTTTTTCTCTTAGCCAGTTGTTCTCCCAAACCTTCAGATTTTGAGTTGAAGAGCCAAGACTCTGCTGGTTCCTCCATTTTAGGAGTAATTTCTCTTTAAGGAATAGAAATTAAAATGGCAAACATCTCCTGTATAAAGGGGGCCCTACCAAGCATGGCTGAGGAAGTTAAATTGTCAATCAGATGTTTATTCCCAGAGCAATCTAATTTTCCTTCATTTTATTGGTCCTGGACTTATTCTAATGTTTCTCAAATCAACTTTTGTTCTTATCTCTTAATTCTTTGTACTTGACCTGGTCCACAGGGCCTTGTGCTAGTGCCTTCTCTTTCCTTTGGTGCGATATTCTTTCTCTCTAACTCTATGTTCATCAGATCTTGACTTTTTACTCTGACCTTTGGCTTGGTTCCTTCATTAACCAAGAGCTCTCCATACAATACACAGGTAGCTTCAAAGATCTCTTGCCCACTTTGACTTTGGAAAGAATTATACTGCCATCCCAAGGTGAAAGGAAGGGGCAGGGGATTCTCTAGGGGTAGACTCCCTCTTTCCTCCTTCCAGTCTATTCACATGTAGTTAGTTAGTAAGTGAGGGACATTATATATATATATACATATATGTATATATATATATATATAATATGTAT